>NC_133124.1:221151063-221451063 GCF_048418815.1 Hemitrygon akajei | reverse complement strand
TCAAATGGGAGAAGCTTAAGAATGCACTTTGGTCAGCACAGACAAGTTGAGCCAAGGGCCTGTTTCTGTACTGTAATGCTCTGTGATTCTATGACAGACCTTTCATTGCCACGTATCACATTGTGTCCTGGAGCTGTGTGGTGTTTGGGGGTTAACAACATCACAACAAAAGTCCACACAAGGCGAATGCCCCAACACTCCCCCCCCCCCCCCCCCCCAGCTTTCACATCTCCCATGTGTCACTCGCAGAGACTGATGTCCGCTAATTTGTCCAGGCTGCCTCTGGTCCCCCTCAGAACGGACCTCCCATTGGCCACATCAGCAGCCGCTCACAACCTTTGACTGACAAGCGTGCAGATACCTGGGTGGAAATGTCGTTTATCCAACTCGAACATACAAACAGATTGGGCCAAGAGATTCACTTTGTGTAAATACGTTCCCTCTGGCTGTCTGTCACCACACAGACTGCTGATGTGAAGTATGGAGGGTTGGCCTGCGGGGGAAGGGGTTCCCATTCCAGGCCAGAGTGTTGAAATGGAGTGGTAGGAAGTGGTGGGAGGAGGGTATTGAACTGGGAATTAACAGGCCAGCCCAGTGGATGAGATTACGCTAGATCTCCTCATCACCAAATACCCGAGCGCAGGATTGCAAGTAAATTCTTCACTCACTCAAGATTGTTTATGTCGTTCCCAGCACACAAGTGTAAAGGAGAACAAAATAATTGTTCCCTGAATCGAAGCAGCAAATCAAAAACACACTAAGAGAAAGAACACAGTAATAAAAGAAAAACACAATTAATATAAATATATAAGATAGCTTATCCTGAAAGATTGCCTATTGGCAACAGCAGATGCAATCTCAATGGCTCTTCACACGGCTTTAGACCACCTGGACAACACAAACACCTATGTCAGGGTGTTTATTGACTATAGCTCAGCACTTAACACCACTATTTCCACAATCCTGATTGAGAAGTTGCAGAACCTGGGCCTCTGTACATCCCTCTGCAAATGGATTCTCAACTTCCTAACCCGATGACCACAATCTGTATGGATTCGTGATAACATCTCCTCCTTGCTGACGATCAACACTGGAGCACCTCAGGGGTGTGTGCTTAGCCCACTGCTCTACTCTGTCTATATCCATGACTGTGTGGCTAGGCATGGCTCAAATGCCATCTATAAATTTGCTAACGATACAATCATTGTTGGTAGAATCTCAAGTGGTGATGAGAGGGCATACAGGAATGAGATATGCCAACTAGGGGAGTGGTGTCACAGCAACAACTTTGCGCTCAGTGTCAGGTAGATGAAACAGCTGACTGTGGACTTCAGGAAGGGTCAGATGAAGGAACACATACCAATCCTCATAGAGAGATCAGAAGTGGAGAGAGTGAGCAGCTTCAAGTTCCTGGGTGTCAAGATCTCTGAGGATCTAACCTGGTCCCAACATATCGATGTAGTTATAAAGAAGGCAAGACAGTGGCTATACTTCATTAGGAGTTTGAAGAGATTTGGTATGACAACAAATACACTCAAAAACTTCTATAGATGTGCCGTGGAGAGCATTCTGACAGGCTGCATCACTGTCTGGTATGGAGGTCTACTGCACAGGACTGAAAGAAGCTGCAGAGGGTTGTAAATTTATTCGGCTCCATCTTGGGCACTAGCCTACAAAGTACCCAGGACATCTTCAGGGAGCGGTGTCTCAGAAAGGCAGCGTCCATTATTAAAGACCTCCAGCACCCAGGGCCTACCCTTTTCTCACTGTTACCATCAGGTAGGAGGTACAGAAGCCTGAAGTCACACACTCAGCGATTCAGGAACAGCTTCTTCCCCTCTGCCATCCAATACCTAAATGGACGTTGAACTGATAAACACTGCCTCACTTTTTAAATATATATTATTTCTGTTTTTCATGATTTTTAATCGATTCAATATTCTTCTATATTATGTATTGCATTGAACTGCTGCTGCTAAGTTAACAAATTTCACGTCACACACCGGTGACAGTAAACCTGATTCTGATTCTATACATAGATTGATTGTATGTCCGTAAGATGACACTAGGGATAGGAGTGTCTGTACATAAGGGGACTGACAGGAAATGATAAAGTAGAGGTGGAGTTAGTGGGGAAAGTTACTGTTTCTGACTCAGGTGGTCCTGGAGTGTATGCTGCATGGCCCCCTCCCTGATGGGAGTGGGACAAACCGTCCATGGTCAGGGTGGGTGGGATCCTTCATACAAACTCAACCCTGACTCAGCAAAATAAGATGCATGTGCACACACTGACAAACGTGACTGACTACACACGGACTACAGCACACTACCACCCACACTGGAACCCCTACAATTCTCCTACCAAAGGTACACCGCAGATGCTGTGGTCAAAATGTTGACTGCTGATTTCCACGGATGCTGCCCGACCTGCTGAGTTCCTCCAGCGTGTTGCACGTGTTGCACCTACCAAGGGAACTGGTCTATCAACGACACCATAGCCACACACCGTCCTCACTCACATGGAGAAGGTCCTGGACTACAGTTCAGCATCCAACACCATAACTCCCACCGGACTTGACAGGAAGCTCAGAGACCTTGGCCTGCACCCCGCCTTGAGCAGCTGGATCCTGGACTTTGTATTGGAGCGCCGATAGATGGTAGGATGGGCTCCCTCACCTCTGCCCCTCTGAGCTTCAACACAGGTGCCCCCTAGAATTGTGCCGAGTCCCCTTCTCTACTCCCTCTACACCCACAACTGTACTGCCACACACATCTCCAATCTGCTGATCTAATTCACAGATGACGCAATGTTGATCGGCCTTATTTCTAGTGGTGATGAAATGGTCTACAGGGGAGAGGTTAACACCCTGACACAGTGGTGCCCAGATAACAGCCCCAGCGATGTCCAAAAAACAAAAGGCTGATTGTGGATTACAGGAGACAGGCTCGCCCCGATAAACGTCAATGGGACTGCATTTGAGAGGGTGAGCAATTTCAGGTTCCTCAGTATACACATCACCGAATATCTCACCTGGACTGTACACACTGGCTGTGTGACAAAAAAAAACATAACAGCATCTCTTCTACCTCAGGCAATCGAAGAAATTTGGCATGAGCCTCCAAATCTTCAAGACCTTCTACAGGGGCACCATTAAGAGCATCCTGACTGACTGTATCACGGCCTGGTACGGGAACTGCACCAACCTTGATCACAGGGCACTGCGAAAGTGGTACGGACAGCTCAGTGCATCTGCGGATATGAACTTATCTCCATTGAGGACATTTATAGCAGCAGGTGCAGAAAGAAGGCCTGGAAGATCATCGGGGGCATTGGTCACCCCAACCACAAACTGTTTCATCTGCTTCCATCTGACAAACAGTACTGCAGTATTAAAGCCAGGACCATCAGGCTAAGGGACAGCTTCTTTCTACAAGTCGTTAGACTTTTAAATTCACATGTCTGTACACTATGATGGAATCATAATGCAAAGGTTTTTACTCCCTCATGCAGTGAGGCGGATTAAAGTTTTAAATAAATAAATAAACAAGCAAGTTCATTGCACACCAACAGTAAATAACATCCTGATTTAGATTTACCTTCACAAAGATGACAAGAGAGGGAGGGAGGGATTTGAAATCGTGGATAAGCAAATAAAAATGAAGGTGTTGCTTAACTGGTAGATCCATGAATGTAGGGGTGGTGGATACAAGAGAACTAGAAGCAGGCTAACAAGGCTTCTGATGACAATATTTTAAAAAAACTGCAGAGGCTGTAGATCTGAAACAAAAACAGATCAGGTAGCATCTGTAGAGAGAGAAACAGAGGCAATACTTCAGGTCTGGGACCTTGTGACAGAAAATATTTCCAACATTTTCTGTTTTTGTTGAAGCATTTACTGACCTTACTCATTTTGTATTTGATTAAGTAATTGATCCCAGGAATGAAAGGGTTAATGTACGAGGAACGTTTGATGCTCTGGGTCTGTACTCGCTGGAGTTTAGAAGACTGAGGGTGGATCTCATTAAAACCTATCAAACATTGAAAGCCTAGTCAAAGTGGATGTGGAGAGGATGTTTGCAATAGTGGGGGAGTTTAGGACCAGAGGGTACAGCCTCAGAATAGAGGTTTTAGAACAGAGATGAGGAGGAATTATTTTAGCCATGAAGTGGTTAATCTGTGGAATTCATTGCCACAGACAACTGGAGTCCATGTCATTAGCTACAGTATATTTAAAGTGGAGGGTGATAGGTTCTTGATTAGTAAGGGTGGCAAAAGTGACAGGGAGAAGGCAGGAGAATGGGGTTGAGATTGATAATAAATCAGCCACGATGGAATGGTGGAGTAGACTCAATGGGCCAAATGGCCTGATTCAGCTCCCATGTTTTATGGTCTTATGCACAGAGGGGGGATGGTGAGGACTGCATTGGAATGAGCCAGACGTGAATCTCAGCAAGGCATGGACAAGGATATGAATAGTATGTTGAGCAGAGGCAGAGAAGAAACGGATGTGCAGACCCAGAAAAATAGACAGACCGAGGCAGGCACAGGCGAGTCGAAGGCAAAAACTCAACAAAGGGTCAAACATAACAACATGGCTGTCAGAAGTCTGGCTCTGCCTCTGCACTAAGTACTCACTCTCACAAACACCGATCCTCCAAAATCCAGGCCTTTACCTAATCCTGACCTGGCACTCCCAGAGCACTCCCAGAGCACTCCCAGAGCACTCCCAGAGCACCTCCAGAGCACTCCCTAAACTGACCGCCTGTCTCTTCCCAAACCTTTCCACCTTCACCCCAGTGTGTCTTCAGCTCTGCACTGCAGCCCTGTAACTTGTCTGCACTCATCTCTATCTCTTCATGACGCTAGCCTCATGGTATCCCTCCCACGAGAAAGGAGCAGCCACCGCCCTGGCCAAGTTCTCTTCTCACTAATGCAATCCGGAAGGACAAACCGGAGCCTGACGTCCCCCACCACCAGGTTCAGGAACAGTTATTACCCCTCAACCATCAGGTCCCCCACCACCAGGTTCAGGAACAGTTATTACCCCTCAACCATCAGGTCCCACACCACCAGGTTCAGGAACAGTTATTACCCCTCAACCATCAGGTCCCACACCACCAGGTTCAGGAACAGTTCTTACCCCTCAGCCATCAGGTCCCACACCACCAGGTTCAGAAACAGTTATTACCCCTCAGCCATCAGGTCCCACACCACCAGGTTCAGAAACAGTTATTACCCCTCAACCATCAGGTCCCACACCACCAGGTTCAGGAACAGTTATTACCCCTCAACCATCAGGTCCCACACCACCAGGTTCAGAAACAGTTATTACCCCTCAGCCATCAGGTCCCACACCACCAGGTTCAGGAACAGCCATTACCCCTCAACCATCAGGTCCCACACCACCATGTTCAGGAACAGCCATTACCCCTCAACCATCAGGTCCCACACCACCAGGTTCAGGAACAGTTATTACCCCTCAACCATCAGGTCCCACATCACCAGGTTCAGGAACAGTTATTACCCCTCAACCATCAGGTCCCACACCACCAGGTTCAGGAACAGTTATTACCCCTCAACCATCAGGTCCCACACCACCAGGTTCAGGAACAGTTATTACCCCTCAACCATCAGGTCCCACACCACCAGGTTCAGGAACAGTTATTACCCCTCAACCATCAGGTCCCACACCACCAGGTTCAGGAACAGTTATTACCCCTCAACCATCAGGTCCCACACCACCAGGTTCAGGAACAGTTATTACCCCTCAACCATCAGGTCCCACATCACCAGGTTCAGGAACAGTTATTACCCCTCAACCATCAGGTCCCACACCACCAGGTTCAGGAACAGTTATTACCCCTCAACCATCAGGTCCCACACCACCAGGTTCAGGAACAGTTATTACCCCTCAACCATCAGGTCCCACACCGCCAGGTTCAGGAACAATTATTACCCTCCTGAAGCAACGTGGATAACTTCACTCACCTCAATGCTGAACTGATTCCACAACCTGCAGCTAAAAGAATTTGGAGAATTCAATATCCAATTTGCCAGACAGACTATGTAACAGAAATGTAAGGATCTGCCTCATGGGGCGCACCTGGCTTTAGGGGTTACACACATCAGCCACATTGAAGGAATTTAGATCAGCACTTTCAGGCCTCTCCACAGTTATGTGAGATTCCTGGGAATTCTGGAATGGGATGCCAGTAATATAGACAGCATGTGTGGGGACTGCTGTAAATAGACAGCTAAAGTGCAATTGTGTCTAATTTATATCTGGGTAAAGCTGGGCTAGGAATGGAATCATTCGACCAAACTTTGTGCTGGACAGGTGTGATGTGAGATTGGAATCTGGTGGGAGTATTCAGATCAAACTGCCGCCTGTTCAGCAAGGATTATGCTCCCGACGTCACTCTGTCACAAGGCCTTCGGCAGTCTGCCTCCATGTTCACGGGAGCCATGGTAACAGGAGCCATTTCCAGTCTGTCCAATGGAACGGCCTGCGTGGAGGCCTGAATCCATTCCGATTAGGGACTGCAAATTCCTGAGGAGTGAGTACAATTTCCACAAACACTCTCACAGGCGCAGCCTCCTTGTCATGCGCACCAGTGACGTCAAAGTCCTATATTCAGTAGAAGGGGAAGGGTGAGACCGAGGAGACACCCCTCTCCATCTCTCACTCCCTTTCAACCATCCCCTCGTCCATCTGACCAAACACACCCAACCAACCCCCACCCCAAACTTCACCTCACTAGCCCGAGGAGCAGATACACTGGCCATTCAGTCAATAGATATTGAGGAGATTGGAGAGAGAGAGACAGAGACAGAGTGAGAGAGAGAGAGAGAGAGAGAGAGAAGCAGAGAGACAGAGAGAGAAATACACAGATATAGAAAGAGAGAGACAGAAAGAAATACACAGAGATAGAGAGATAGATGGAGAGAAACAGATTGAGAGAATTACATAGGTAGAGAGAGAGATAGACAAAGAGACAGAGAGAGGGAGACAGAGAGAGAGGAACAGAGGGGGAGAGAGAGAGCAAAGGGGAGTGTGAGACAGGGAGTGTGAAGGAGACAGGCATGATTGAAAGGGTGAGAGAGAAAGGGAGACAAACAGAGATAGGAGTAAAAGAGTGAGAGAAAGAGAGAAAGTGTGAGAGGGAGAAAGGGAAAGAGTGAGAGGGAGAAAGAGAAAGAGTGAGAGGGAGAAAGAGAAAGAGGTTGGGGGAGAGTTGAGCCATGCTTGTTTTCAGAGCTCCGTGAGCACAATTGATATGTGCTGTTTTCTCGTGTGGGACAATTCATTGTGATCAAAGTTAGGCTGCATGGTGGGCTTATTCCTTCGGCTCACATTTCCAGTAGGTGAGTGTCTGCTGACATGTCGGCCTATTTTAGGCACAGCAGTTATTTGCCAGGAATCCCATTGAGGAAGCTGTTTGATCCTGGGGAATAAGCTCAGGCTGCTGCATTCTCTGAAAATTAAGCAAGCTTCTTGGACTGTCCCCTCTATCCTCACCACGTAAACGGTGGGAGCCACGGTAACATTACAGCCCATGTGATACCACCATGGCTCAGGCTGTTGGAATTCGAGTTCAATTCCGATGCCATCTGTAAGGAGTTTGAACGTTCTTCCCGTGACCAAATGGGATCTGTCCGGGTGCTCCAGTTTCCTCCACAGTCCAATGACGTACCAGTTTATCGGTTAATTGGGCATTGTAAAATGTTCTGTGATTAGATGAGGGTTAAAATAGGCAGGGTTGCTGAGCAGCACAGCTCATTGGCTTGTGAGAGTTGTTCTGCGCTGTATCTCGAAATAAAATTAAAGGGAACAAAGGGGTCCACCAACTCTCTTCCTGGTCCCGTTACCACTTCCTGGTCCCGTTACCATGTGCAATCCCATGTTAAATGCGCATTGTGTTCCATGGGATCACACTTTGCATAATTCTCCAGATGCAGCTACGGGGTGGGAGTGCCTGGGTTTATAGCAATGGCTGGTGGGGTCTTGCCTCTGAGTTAGAGGAAGTGGTTGCCACTTCTTGCCAGGTACTGGCCCGGAGACCTACACTATTGTCCAAGTGGGTGACTGAAAGAGGAGGCATCCTACCACTTCTCCCATGCGCCATGTTACTGTTTCAAAAGGAGGAGAGTTATTTCACATTCCTACATTACAAGTTTGTTGCACAAATTGACCACAGCCCAAAAGGTTCTTCAAAACTTATGGAGAATTAATGATAGAAAACCAGAGGCTATGTTGGACAAACACGAGGAAATCTGCAGATGCTGGAAATTCAAGCAACACACACGAAATGCTGGTGGAACGCAGCAGGCCAGGCAGCAACTAAACGTCGACAGTGCTTCTTCCTATAGATGCTGCCTGGCCTGCTGCGTTCCACCAGCATTTTGGCTATGTTGGAGGAAGGGCTGGATTGATCTAGGAGTAGGTTAAAGGGTTGGCACAACAACATGGGCCAAAGGGCCTGGACTCTGCTGTAATACTCTACAATATGTTCTATGTTGTACGTTCAGACAAGAGAACTCCTGAGGTCACTGAGGGGACATTAGATGCTTGTTTTATATCGAGAGTGGTGGGTACGTGTGGTGGTGGGGGAGGCAGATACATTAAGGACACTTAAGAGATTCTTAAATAGGCAATGGATGATAGAATAATGGAGGCTGTATAGGAGGGAAGGGTTAGATTGATCTTAGAGTTGGTTAAAAGATCGGCACAATATCACAGGCTGAAGGGCCTGGACTGTGCTCTAATGTTCTAACTTTGCAATCACTTGGAGTTGTAAAATGGATTTCAGAAGTCTGTTTCTTGCACTGGGGGTTTCCTATTCTTTGGCAATTCCCTGCTGAACTGGGCAAGACCCAGCGGCCATTTCTCATTGAAGGAGCGGCTCGACAGAGGGGCAACACGGAAGCCAACACAGCTGTGCATTCCTATCAATAGTTCAAAGTCAGTTGGAGACGGCTCCAGGTTATCTGAGACCCAGTTGCTCTTTTCTCTCCCTCTAGACTCTTTGGCAGAATCTTTGAAGATTCATTGGGGGGTTAAAGATGAGCATTTAACGATGGCTTCACTCTACCCTTGCTTGGTGCGCTGGGTCGGAGATGCAGGGCAGTGTTGTTGGTGAGGCTTTCATTTTGCACTATCACTGCTCACGGGAGTGAGGGGAGGGGCTCTCCAGTTATAAATCCATCCCCATTCCCGGGACAACGTGTCTGAAACATGTATAAATCTGTCCAAAACCAGATAACCGAACATACACAAAGCATTTTGACCACCCAGTCCATGCGCAATTTATGCTCCACACTTCACCTTGGTAATATCCACACTGGCCTATCCAGCTTTCCCCTAAACCACTCCATCCAATTGGAGGACTGTCCATGTTGGTTGGTCTGTCTGTGTGTGGATAGGTGGAAGAGAAGGAAGAAAGAAGCTTGTGAAGTTTGTCAATGAAAACACTCGAAAACTTCTACAAATGTACCGTGGAGAACATTCTGATTGGCTGCATCACTGTCTGGTATGAAGGGTGCTACTGCACAAGACCAAAATAATTTGCAGAAACTTGTAAAATTAGTCAGCTGTATCACGGGTACCAGTCTCCGAAATATTCAAGACATCTTCAGGGAGCGGTGTCACAAAAAGGCACCATCCATCGGTAAGGATCCCCCCCGGACACGCCCTCATCACACTGTTACCATCAGGAGGGAGCTACAAAAACCTGAAGAGACACACTCAGCAATTCAGGAACAGCTTCTTCTCCTCTGCCATCAGATTTCTAAATGGATATTGATCCCATGAACACTACTTCACTCCTTTTTATTTCTGTTATTTCACACTACTCATTTTAACTTAATTTAATAGACATATGTATACTAAAGGTAACTCAGATTTTTTTTCTCTATATTTATCACATATTTCATTTTATTGCTGCCGTAAAGTTAACAAATTTCACAACATATGCCGGGGATATTAAATCTGATTCTGATTCTGTTTGTCTGTTTTGTTTGTTGCTTGTTGTGTTCAGTGTTGATCTGCCAAGCATTGTGGGCATGCTCTGCTGGGTCCGGAATGTGAGAGACAGCACTTGCAAGCTGCCCACAGTGTTGAATGTCATTGAAACCTATTGAATATTGAATAGTCTAGATAGAATGGACATGGAGAGGGTGTTTCCAATACTGGGAGAGTCTGGGACCAGAGAGCACAGCCTCAGAATAGAGGGACGTCCCTTTAGAACAGAGATGAAGAAAAATTTCTTAGCGAAAGGGTATTGAATCTGTGGAATTCATTAGCACAGACATCAGGCAGAGAATCTCACCTGGTTCCTCAACACCAGCTCCATAGCAAAGAAAGCCCAGCAGCGTCTCTACTTTCTGCGAAGGCTGAGGGAAGTCCATCTCCCACCCCCCATCCTCATCACATTCTACAAGGATTGTATTGAGAGCATCCTGAGCAGCTGCATCACTGCCTGGTTCGGAAATTGCACCATCTCGGATCGCAAGATCCTGCAGCGGATAATGAGGTCAGCTGAGAAGATCATCGGGGTCTCTCTTCCCGCCATTACAGACATTTACACTACACGCTGCATCCGCAAAGGAAACAGCATTATGAAGGATTCCACACACCCCTCATACAAACTCTTCTCCCTCCTGCCATCTGGGAAAAGGCTCCGAAGCATTCGGGCCCTCACGACCAGACTATGTAACAGTTTCTTCCCCCAAGCTATCAGACTCCTCAATACCCAGAGCCTGGACTGACACCTTACTGCCCTACTGTCCTGTTTATTATTTATTGTAAAGCCTGCACTGTTTTTTGTGCACTTTATGCAGTCCTGTGTAGGTCTGTAGTCTAGTGTAGCTTTCTCTGTGTTGTTTTTTTACATAGTTCAGTCTAGTTTTTGTACTGTGTCATGTAACAACATGGTCCTGAAAAACGTTGTCTCATTTTTACTATGTACTATATCAGCAGTTATGGTCGAAATGACAATAAAAATGACTTGACTTGACTTGACTTGACTTTGGGGGCCAAGTCATTAAAGGGGAGGTTGATAGGATGAGGTCCTGCAGAGAGAAGACAGGAAACTAGGTCACCATCACCATCATCATCATGTGCAGTGTCGTATGACGTGGGCAATCATGGTCATCTATCAATGACCACGATTGTTTGTGCCAAATGTTTCTACAGAACTGGTTTGCCATTGCCTTCTTCTGGGCAGAGTCTTTACAAGACGGGTGACCACAGCCATTATCAATACTCGTCAGAGATTGTCTGCCTGGTGTCAGTGGTCACATAACCAGGACTTGTGATCTGCACCGGCTGCTCATACGACCGTCCACCACCTGCTCCCATGGCTTCACGTGACCCTGATCGGGGGCTAAGCAGGTGCTACATCTTGCCCAAGGGTGACCTGCAGGCTAGCGGAGGGAAGGAGCACCTTACTCCTCCTTTGGCAGAGACATATATCCACCCCCCCACCCTAGGAAACCAAAAAGCAGGACCTCCGGGGTAGTAATCTCTGGATTGCTGCCTAAACCACGCACCACTGTGGGTAAGAATAGGATGATTCTGCAGATACAATAAATTCTTCCTCATCTTTGTTCTAAAGGCGTGTCCTTCTATTCTGAGCTGCTGGGTTCCTCCAGGTTCTTGTATGTGCTGCTCCAGAAATGAGGATTATTTACTTCTTCAACCTGCCATCCCTTTCATGGGTGATCGGAGAGCTTCTCCACACACCTGCTGCATACACCTGTTGAAAGGACTAGATAGGGTGGATGTGGAGAGGATGTTTCCTATGGCGGGGGTAGCCAGAACTAGAGGGCACAGCATCAAAACTATGGTGCGACCTTTTAGAACAAAGGAAAAGATGAATTTTTTTATCCAGAGAGTATTGAATCTGTGGAATGCTTTGTCACAGACTGCGGCGGAAGCTAAGTCCGTGAGTATACTTAAGGCAGAAGTTGATCGTTTCCTGATCAGTCAGGGCATCAAAGGATATGGCGAGATGGCAGGTGTATGGGGTTGAGTGAGATCTGGGATCAGCCATGATGGGATGGTGGAGCAGACTCGATGGGCTGAATGGCCTAATTCTGCTCCCATGTCTTACATTCAGGGAGTGTTTGGGAACCGAGAATACAGGGTGACTGTTCCAGCAGGTTCAGGAGCAGTTATTTTAGTTTTTTATTTAGAGATACAGCGTGGAACAGACCCTTCCTGTTCTCTGAGCCACACTGCGCAGCAACCCCCGATTTAACCCTCGCCAATCGAGAGACAATTTACAGTGAATTAACGCATGAGATCCTTCAGTGTGTGGACCAGGATGTCAGAGATCTTTTACCAGTCTGTCGTAGTGAGAGCAGTCTTCCTTGTGGCTTTACGTTGGGGGAGCAGCATCGGCGCTGTGATGCAAGAAGACTAAATAAACTCATCAGAAAGGCTGGATCCGTGCTCGGTTACAACCCGGACTCCCGAGTTAGTGGTGGAGAGAAAGTCACTATTCAAACTGTCATCCATTATGGACAATCTGGCACATCCTCTCCATGACCTACTGAATAAGCAGCAGAGCGCTCTTTCCTACAGACTCAGTCAGCTCCGCTGTCGCAAGGATCGTTAGAGAAAATCTTTCCTACCAAATCCAAAAAGCCTATACAACAGTTCATCTCTGTATCATAGGAGAACACACATCATAGTACAATAGTCTGTGTTATTATTTTGTACATTATTAGTGTACAATATTGCATATTGGTAAATTATTATCGTGTATATTATCATTCTGTACTTTATTATTGATTAATATTATTATCATTATATATTTATTACTTATTATTATTGGTGTGTTTTTAAATTTTGCTGCTGTAATGAAATAACTCCCCACTTGGGATCAATAAAGTATTTATAATAATAATTATTATTAATATCATTAATATCAATAATTATTATTATTAACCAGTACTAGTGGGAGGAAACTGGAGCACCTGGTGAAAATCCCACACATTGCATAGGGAGGACGTGCAGACTCCTTACGGTTGACATCCCTAGCAAATACCCTAATCAGTAGCTATTACCATATAACCATCAGGTTCCTGAACCAACTTGGATAACTTCACTCACCCCAACACTGAACTGATTCCAGAAGTACAGATTCACTTTCAAGCACTCTACAACTCACGTTCTCGGTATTATTTCTTTATTTTTTAGTATTTGCATATTGTTTGTGTGTCGTTTTTTTAATTGATTCTATTGTATTTCTTGTTCTACTGTGAATATCTGCAAATAAATGAATCTCAGGGTTGTACATGATAACATACACATACTTTGATAATAAATTTACTTTTCCCAAAGTGTGGACAGTCATAGACTGTGCTTGTGTTTTACTACCCCTTATAGACACTTCGAGTGCAGTCTCCTGTCACTAGTATTTGACCCTTGGAGACCCTCTGCACTCGATAACTCAAATTCCATACCCCTCAAACCACCTGATTGCTGCTTGAATTTGATGTAACCCTTTAAGTGCTTTGAGCTGATACCAGTTACCATAGAGTTTACAGCAAATCAGTAGAGGGGTCTCCTACAATGTTCAGAGATATGTACCAAAGTTTAAAATCAGTTGCAAACAAGAGAAAATCTGCAGATGCTGGAAATCCAAACAACACACACAAAATGCTGGAGGAACTCAGCAGGCCAGGCAGCATCTATGGAAGAGAGGGCAGTCGATGTTTCAGGCCAATTCCATGTGTATAAATCTGTGTATAAGATGATGAGAGGTATTGATCGTGTGGATAGTCAGAGGCTTTTCCCCAGGCCTGAAATGGCTAACACGAAAAGGCACAGTTTTAAGGTGCTTGGAAGTAGGTACAGAGGAGATAGACAATAGACAATAGACAATAGGTGCAGAAGTAGACCATTCGGCCCTTTGAGCCTGCACCGCCATTTTGAGATCATGGCTGATCAACTACTATCAATACCCGGTTCCTGCCTTGTCCCCATATCCCTTGATTCCCCTATCCATAAGATACCTATCTAGCTCCTTCTTGAAAGCATCCAGAGAATTGGCCTCCACTACCTCCCGAGGCAGTGCATTCCAGACCCCCACAACTCTCTGGGAGAAGAAGTTTTTCCTTAACTCTGTCCTAAATGACCTACCCCTTATTCTCAAACCATGCCCTCTGGTACTGGACTCCCCCAGCATCTGGAACATATTTCCTGCCTCTATCTTGTCCAATCCCTTAATAATCTAATATGTTTCAATCAGATCCCCTCTCAATCTCCTTAATTCCAGTGTGTACAAGCCCAATCTCTCTATCCTCTCTGCATAAGACAGTCCAGACATTCCAGGAATTAACCTCGTGAATCTACGCTGCACTTCCTCTATAGCCAGGATGTCCTTCCTTAACCCTGGAGACCAAAACTGTACACAATACTCCAGGTGTGGTCTCACCAGGGCTCTGTACAAATGCAAGAGGATTTCCTTGCTCTTGTACTCAATTCCCTTTGTAATAAAGGCCAACATTCCATTAGCCTTCTTCACTGCCTGCTGCACTTGCTCATTCACCTTCAGTGACTGATGAACAAGGACTCCTAGATCTCTTTGTATTTCTCCCTTACCTAACTCTACACTGTTCAGATAATAATCTGCCTTCCTGTTCTTACTCCTAAAGTGGATAACCTCACACTTATTCACATTAAACGCCATCTGCCAAGTATCTGCCCACTCACCCAGCCTATCCAAGTCACCCTGAATTCTCCTAACATCCTCATCACATGTCACACTGCCACCCAGCTTAGTATCATCAGCAAATTTGCTGATGTTATTTTCTATACCTTCATCCAAATCGTTAACGTAAATGGTAAACAGCTGTGGTCCCAATACCGAGCCCCGTGGCACCCCACTAGTCACCACCTGCCATTCCGAGAAACATCCATTCACCGCTACCCTTTGCTTTCTATCTGCCAACCAGTTTTCTATCCATGTCAATGCCTTCCCCCTGATGCCCTGAGCTTTGATTTTACCCACCAATCTTCTATGTGGGACCTTATCAAATGCCTTCTGAAAATCGAGGTACACTACATCCACTGGATCTCCCCCGTCTAACTTCCTGGTTACATCCTCGAAAAACTCCAACAGATTAGTCAAGCATGATTTACCCTTGGTAAATCCATGCTGGCTCGGCCCAATCCTATCACTGCTATCTAGATATGCCACTATTTCATCCTTAATAATGGACTCTAGCATCTTTCCCACCACCAATGTCAGGCTGACAGGTTGATAGTTCTCTGTTTTCTCCCTCCCTCCTTTCTTAAAAAGTGGGATAACATTAGCCATTCTCCAATCCTCAGGAACTGATCCTGAATCTAAGGAACATTGGAAAATGATTACCAATGCATCCGCAATTTCCAGGGCCACCTCCTTTAGTACCCTAGGGTGCAGACCATCTGGACCTGGGGATTTGTTAGCCTTCAGTCCCATCAGTCTTCTCATCACCGTTTCCTTCCGAATGTCAATCTGTTTCATTTCCTCTGTTACCCTATGTCCTTGGCCCATCCATACATCTGGGAGATTGCTTGTGTCTTCCTTAGTGAAAACGGATCTAAAGTACTCATTAAATTCTTCTGCCATTTCTATGTTTTCCATAACAATTTCACCCAATTCATTCTTCAAGGGCCCAACGTTGTTCTTAACTATCTGCTTTCTCTTCACATACCTAAAAAAGCTTTTGCTATCTTCCTTTATATTCCTGGCTAGCTTGCGTTCGTACCTCATTTTTCCTCCCCGTATTGTCTTTTTAGTTAAGTTCTGTTGTTCCTTAAAAACTTCCCAATCATCTGTCCTCCCACTCACCTTAGCTCTGTCATATTTCCTTTTTTTTAATGCTATGCAATCTCTGACTTCCTTTGTCAACCACTGTGGCCCCTTTCCCCCCTTTGAATCCTTCCTTCTCTGGGGGATGAACTGATTTTGCACCTTGTGCATTATTCCCAAGAATACCTGCCATTGCTGTTCCACTGTCTTTTCTGCTAGGCTATCCGTCCAGTCAACTTTGGCCAGTTCCTCTCTCATGGCTCCATAGTTTCCCCTGTTCATCTGCAACACTGACACCTCCGATCTGCCCTTATCCTTCTCAAATTGCAGATAAATGCTTATCATATTATGATAAGATGTCAGATGTCAGGGTTAAGTATTTTACGCAGAGGGGTAAGTGCATGGAATGGGCTGCCAGTGACAGTGGAGGAGGCAAATACAATAAGGTCTTTTAAGAGACTCCTGGACAGGTACATGGAGCTTAGAAAAATAGAGGGCTATGGGTAACCCTAGATAATTTCTAAAGTAAGTACATGTTCGGCACAGCTCTGTGGGCCTGGATACTGTACATGACCCCAACAGACTCACAGGTGAAGTGTCACCTCACCTGGAAGGACTATTTAGGGCCCTGAATTGTAGTGAGGGAGGAGGTGTGGGGACAGGTGTAGCACTTTTCCACCTGCAAGGATAAGTGCCAGGATGGAGATCAGTGGGGAGGGACGGATAGACAAGGGAGTAGCATAGGGACTGATCCCTGCAGAAAGCAGAAAGTTGGAAGAAGGAAAGTTGTGCTTGGTGGTGGGATCCCAATGGAGATGGTGGAAGTTACGGAGAATTATATGCTGGATGTGGAGGCTGGAGGGGTGGTAGGTGAGGACTAGAGGAACACTATCCCTGGTGGGGTGGCGGGAGGAAGGGATGAGGGAAGATGTGCACAAACAAGAGAAAATCTGCAGATTTAAAAGCAGTTGTGTACTTTGTGAGCAGCCATCACTATTGTCATGTGGCAATCAAGCAGCTAACAAGATCCCACAAGCCCTAAATGCAGAGAGCCAGGTAAACCCCCAACCTGCAACAAAACAGACAATAGGCTCAAAGCTTGCAAGTAGCCAGCGACTTGAATTCAATTCCCGACGACGTCTCTGAGGAGTTCGGATGTCCTCCCATAACCATGTGGGTTTCCTCTGGGTTCTCCGAGTTCCTCCCACAGTCCAAAAAGGTCAGGTTAATTGGTCACATGGGTGTAATTTCTCCTTGGGCCAGAAAGGCCTGAGATCAGACAGCCAGACCGACAGTCCTAGACAAGGAATGAGATCAAACAGGCAGCTTGAGAAGCTTCAGTGAGTCACACTGAGTTGGGAAGTCATGATTTCAAATTCCACTCTTCCGCCTGTTACTGCACTGTGTCTTTGCCGAAAGTTTCAGGTGCCAGGGAGATTCTCCCAGAGCGGAACAAGACTAAAGCTGTCCTTGGAACCAATCGTTATTTCTACACCAACATCACTGGGACAGACGGCAGCCATTGCTCATGGTGGGAACTTGCTGTCTGCACATTATTTGATGCATTTTCTTCCACTGCAACTGTTCAGAAAGTATTTAACATATCTTTTCATTACTGGCAAGCCTCAATGTCTCTCAAAAGGCTTTGGGTGAAGTCTTTCCTTGCATAATTGTATTAGATCACCAACACAGCAAAAGATGACGGTTTTGTTTACTTGAATTGTAATCAGAAGTGGTTAAGATAAGAGGACCTTCGCTCCATCACAACAGACTTGATATTCTGGTGGCTTCCCATTTCAATTCAGCTTCCACTCCTGTTCCAGCATGTCAGTCCATGGCATTCTTAACAGTCACAATGAGGCCACTCTCAGGTTGGAGGGGCAACAGCTCATTTTCTCTCTGGGTAGCCTCCAACCTGATGGCATTTGAACTCTCTAACTTGTGTCAGATTCTTTCTTCTTCAGCACTTTACCTCTTCTACTGACTACTTCATCTCTTCATCTCCCCTCCCTGAACCATCCACCTTCCCCCTCACCTGCTCTGCTTGTACTCCTCCCCTTCCTTTCCAGTCCTGACGAAGGGTCTCAGTCCAGAACATTGACTGTTCATTCCCCTCCAGAGAAGCTGTCTGACTTGCAGAAAGAACATTAGAAAGTTTTTGACAAGAACAGGCCATTCTGCCAAAAAAAGCTTGTCAAATTCCTATTCCCATAGGGTGCTGAAATAACTATCGAGTTTAAATTTGAAAGTCTCTAAGGTACTACTCTCAACTACACAACAAGATAGTTTGTTCCATGTGTCCACAACTCGCTGCCTAAAGAAATGATTCCTAATGTTCGTCTGAAATCTCCCCTCCACCAGTGTCCACCTATGGTCCTGTGCCCATAATGAAGGATTAGTTTTGAAATAGCAGCTGGCATCCACCTTACTTATACCCTTAATAATTTTGAACACTTCCATCATGTCTTCTTATTCTGTATCTACTTATGCTAAAAAGATTTAATTATTTCAATCCTTCTTCATTGCTCATACTCTTCCCTGGTCTAGTCACCCTTAACTGACCTCTTTCCAGTGCCTTTACATTCTTCACACAACATGGAGACCAAAACTGTGCACAGTACTCACAAACGCATTCTACAGTTTAAGGAGAACATCTCTAGACTTGGACTCCACTGAGCACATTATATAGCCTTCCTAGTCACTTCTGTGTATTCGCTAGATATTGATAGTAATGAGTCTACCAGGATGCCTACGGTAAATCCTTTTACTGTACACCATCTCAAGAACCCCTATTGTATCTAATGTTTCTACTTCCTATATGTAATACTTTAGATTTACTTGTATTAAATTTCATCTGCCATTATCTCCTAACATCTGGATTTTGTTTAGATCTAACCACATTGACTCTGCTGACTGAATATTATCAGCCTGTCCCCCTAACTTTGTGTCATCAGCAAATTTTACTAGCTTATTCGTTATGTGCTTATCCAAATCATTAATGTAAACTAAAAATAGCAGCAATGCCAAAACTGATCTTGCGGAGCCCACTTTTAACATCTAGGTGTGAAAATGATCCTCTCACCAGAACTCATTTTCTGTTTCTGAGCCAATTCTGCACCCATTCACACATCTCACCCTAAATCCCTCCCTCCTGTAACTTGATTATGAACCTCTGTGGGTTACCTCATCAAAAGCCTTCTGAAAGTCCTATCAACTGCTCTTGTTATCATAAATTTTAGTTGTCTCTTTATAGAATTCCAGCATATTAGTAAACATGATTTCCCCTTTCTAACCCCATGCTGGCTTTCTGCTAACATGCCTGTTCTTATCAACTGCTTTTCCAACTCATTCTTTATTACTGTTCCCATTATCGTGCCTGCGATACACATTAGCTTACTGGTCTGTTGTTACCAGGCTCAGTGTGGTTATCCTTGTATACTGGACAATGTTAGCCCATTTCCAGTCCTTGGGAATTTCACCTGTCTTCAATGACTTTTGAAAAATACATGTTAGGGGTTTGTAAATATAATCACAGACCTCTTTGTACTCTTGGATGCATGTTGTCCGGCCCTGGAGACTTATTAACTTTCAGCCTTTTCTGCTGACGCAGGACCTCACTTTCTGGAATCTCTAAGTCATTTAAGGTCACAACTTTATTTTTCTCTACACTTGCGGACATATCGCTAATATCTCTGCAGGTGAAAACTTCAGCAAAATACGAGTTAAGAGTATCCACTATGTCCTTCTCTGCATAATTTAGCACCCACTATTATTCCAAATACATTTAGCTTCCTCCTTGACGTTTTCTATACTACTAAAACATTGAAAAACATCTCTGAGGGTCAATCTTAGCATTATCAGCAATATCCTTCTCAACCTGACTTTTGGCAATCTAAATCTCTCTCTTGACTATGGCTCTCATATTTTCATATGCCTACTACGGTTAACATCATTACTACTTTTTCTGTATTCCTTATATATGCATATCTTTATTCATCCATTATTTTTATTGCTTCTCCCAACCTCGGGTGTGAACATTTCCTACACTGCATGAATTACCTCTTTAAATCAATCCCATTGTTCCTCAACTGACTCAACATCAGGCAGTCCCTTCCAGTTTACCTTCTGAAGTCTTTGCTGCATCTGCACAATCTTTGCCTTTCCGAAATTAAATTTAATGGCTTTGGTTTTCACTGATATACTCTCCAAAAAACTTTGAGACTGACAACGTTATAGTCACTTGTTCCTAAAGTCTCAAAAACTTCCGTATTCAAATTCTATCCTGATTGTTACAGAATCAAATCTAGACAGGCCTGCCCTCTTGTTGGTGAATTAACATACTGGATCAAAAAACAATCATTCAATAACTCAATTAATTCACTTTCCTGTAATCCATTAGTCACTGGGTTTGCCCACTCAATATTTGGGAAATTAAAGTCACCTATAACCATAACATCACCCTCAGAACTTGCTTTTCTAATATTCTGATAGAGTTGTTTATTAAAATCACTATCAGCATTAGGGAGTGTATAACACACACCCAGCGTTACTCCTTTACTCTTATAGTTTTCAATTCTCAGCCACCTCACTAAGTGTCAATTCATCTCCTATCACTTAAACTCTCTCTTATGTACACGGCTACCCCTCCACCTTCCCGAAGTAAAGTATATCCTTTAATACCATAGTGATCTCCATTCTTTGAGGCCAGCCTGGTCTCAGTTATTGCCGTTATATCATACTTGTGGGCACTTGCATATAATTACAGCTCACTTATTTTATTCTTAATACTTCTTCTTAGTACAGGCCATCCTTATGTTTTCACCCTATTCTGATCCATTATTATATTTTTGAAGCCTATAATCAGTTTATGTCCTAATATATTATTCTCCACTATGATGTTTAAACAGTTGAGCTTGGCCTGGTCTACGTTCTCTGCCCCCCTCCCCCCCCCATTATTCCCTAATTTAAACAGTCCTCAACTAACTGAAGCATACACTTGTCCGGTACATTAGTGCCCCCCCTCGGTTTAAATGCAACCGATCCCACTGATACAGGTTCCATCTGCCCCAGTGTCCCTCTAACCTACACCGTGATTTGAGCCACGCGTTAAATCTTCTAATCTCCTCCATCTTACCTGGACTGGCGTGTGGCACAGGCAGAACTTCCGAGAAGATCACTTTGTCCGTTTTGTCCCCAAGCTTCCCACCGAACTCTTTAAGTTTGTCTTGCAGAACTGACAGCCTGCCCTTACCCATGGCATTTGTTCTGGTGTGGACAATGTCTACTGGATCCACACCAGCTCTGGCCAGGAGCTCATCTACTTGTCCAGGGAAGCTCCTAGTAGGCAACACCCCATACGAGACTCTTTGTCAGTACACACCAGATTCTCAATCCCCAACCCCCCCCCCCCCCCCAACAATTGTGTCCCCTACAATCTCTACTTCCTTTTATGGGGTTTAAGTTTAGGATTAGAGAGGCTCCTCTGTCCTGTCGACTGCCTCAGAGGCTCCATGTTCATCATTGAACATTGCTAGAAGTTCTAAATGGTTGGACACTTCCAGCTGTGGGGTTGATGTCCCCATAGAATGTGCACTTCCCACCATCAGCCACCTGTCTCTTTCTGGTCTGGAGTCTCAACCTGTGGATCTCTTGGGGTGCATGCCATCTCCCTGAGTTAGGAAAACAGATTATCAAAGTCGGCGGATTACACTGGATTTACCCTCAGTGATCACTTTGCTAAGTACCTGCTGTACCTAATAAAGTAGCCACTGAGTGTGTGTTCATGGTCTTCTGCTGCTGTGGCCCGTCCACCTCCAGGTTCGATGTGTGGTGTGCTCAGAGACGCTCTGTTTTAATTCGTGGTTATTTGAGTTACTGTCATCTTGAACCAGTCTGGACATTCTCCTCTGACCTCTCTCATTCACAGAGATGCTGCTCACTGGATGGTTTTTGTTTTTCACACCATTCTCTGTGAACTCTAGAGGCTGTTGTGCATGAAAATCCCAGGAGATCAGCAGCTTCTGAGATACTCAAACCACCCTGTCTGGCACCAACAATCTTTCTACGGTCAAAGTCACCTTGATCACATTCCTTTCCCCATTCTGATGTTTGGTCTGAACAATAAATTAACTTCCTGACCATGTCTGCATTGAGTTGCTGCCACATGACTGGCTGATTAGATATTTGTGTTAATGAACAGGTGAACCTGATAAAGTGGATAAAGGGCATTCAGTGAGACCATATCGGAGACGTGTGCCAGTGCTGATCTCTGTCTTTAAGGCAGCTTGTTGATGCACGGGAAGCAGTCAGAGAAGATTGCCTGGTCTAATAAGTGGAATGGAATAATAAATTTTGGTGAGGAAAGCCCAGGGAGGTTAGGCTTCTTTCACTGGAGTTTTGTGGAGTGAGAGGTTCCTTCGTTGAAACATGGGAGGCACCTCGACAACGTGAATGCTGTCAGGAGCCCTGTCAGCTTGCGCGCCTGTATTTGTTCATCGCTGTCATTTAATCCTTGTGCTTTCTGGTTAATCTTGTCAAGTTACTTTGACCGGCACAGGTTTTCCAAGCACTCTGATTATTAAAAGTGAACTCCCAATTAGAGCTTATTACAGGGCCCTTGTTTTAGCATGATTAGACTCACAGTCTAATGTACACAACTGCAGATGTTCTGTTGGAGTTTCTGTGTACGACCCCTTGTTTGGTCTCTACACGGGAGTCTATCATTCCTCCGCACTGGGGCTCAGTCATTGTCTGCACGTACTGTGACAGGAGGCAGAAAAGATGCTTCCTCTTGTGGGAACTAGATCTAGAAATCACTGGTTAAAGCAAAGAGTGACCCGATTCAGACAGAGATTAGGTCAATTATTCTTCTATTAGATGGTCAAGGGACTCTGGAACTCTTTTACAGGTTGATAAAAGTGGAATCTTTGAATGATTTAACTAGACAAGTAGATAAACAAGGAGTGATGGGTTACTGGGGATAGTTCGGAATAGAGAGTTGCAGTTACAGTCAGGTTCAATTGAGCAACAGAGTAAATTCAAGGAGGCAAGTGCCCCAGTCGTGCTCCTATTTTGATTATAAACTTTGATTAACAACTGATTGCTGAAGACCCAATATTGTTTTTATTTTACAGCAACTGAATATTTGTGATTATAGTGCTGAAATAAAACTGTAAATCAGAAAATGAATATAAAGCTAAATTATAAAGCAGAATAACATTGTGCATTTCATATGGTACAGAAGGCCTTTCCTCATAAAATGTATTATCAGGCTTATACTGAGAGATGGCATGGGAAATCCGGCGACAAAGTCAGGAAGGGAAATTATTCTAAAGAAAAAAAAAAGAGCTATTTACCTGGCCCTGGTATCAAACGCACTTAAAATAATCAAAGTAAATACAAATCATTAAAAATGTTTAATGTTATTAAAATAACAAAATACTTATTAGAATATTAATATCGAGTAATTAAGGGAGAAAACCAAATTAATCCTCTGCATTTACCTGTTTAATCTGTGTCAGTACCCTGGGCCACTGCACAGCTTCAGAAAAAGCTGCAGGAAGTTGTAAACTCAGCCAGCTCCATCGTGGGCACTCACCAACCCAGCACCCACTGCATCTTCAAAAGGCGACGCCTCAAAAAGGTGACAGTGCCGTCAGGGATACCCATCACACAGGACATACCCTCTTCTCATTGCGACCATCAGGGAGCCTGAAGACACACATGCAGTGCTTCAGGAACAGATATTTCCCCAACACCAAACCATTTCCGAATGGACAATGAACCTACGTACACTGTCTTTGCTGTTTTATCACTAATAATTTAATTTCATTTTTCTGTATATATCCCTTTTTGTAATTTATTGTTTTAATTATGCATTGCAATGTACTGCTACCACAAAACGTTCCATGACGTACCTGTATGCCACTGATGTTAAACCCGGTTCTGATTCTGTTCAAAGTGGACACAAAACCAGTGGCTTCAGGTGTCAAGGTAGATTGGCGGTTTAGCAGAACTCCAGGGACTGAGTTCAATCCTGGCCCTGGATATCTGAAATGGAATCGGTTTCTTATTGTCACATGCACCAGGATACAGTGAAAAACTTGTCTTGCTCGCTGTTCTTTACACAGTGAATTGAGGAAAAACAATAAGAGAAGCAGAATAAAGTGGAACAGCGACGGAGAAAGTGCAGTTCTGGTAAACAATAATGTGCAAGATCATAACGAGGTAGATTGTGAGGCTAAGACTCCATCTTATCGAACAAGAGGGCTGTTCAAGAGTCTGCTAACAGTGGACAGTTTCGGAATAATTTATTTATCACATGCACACAGTAGGGAAAGAAGCTGTGCTTGAGCCTAGTGGTACATGCATGCAGGCTTTGTATCTTCTGCCCGATGAGAGGAGGGAGAAGAATGAATGCCCAGGGTGGGTGGATATTAGATTCTGCTGGCTGCTATACCGAGTGCAGACCGTGTCCGTGGAGGGGAGACTAGTTTCTATGATGTGCTGAGTTGTGTCCACAATTCTCTGCAGTTTGTTGTGCTCGTATGCAGTGCAGTTGCTGTACTAAACTGATACACATTCAGACAGAATGCTCGTGTGCAGATACACATTCAGACTGAACGCTCGCACGCCGATACACATTCAAACAGAACGCTCACATGCAGATACAAATTCACACAGAACGCTCGCACGCCGATACACATTCAGACTGAACGCTCGCACGCCGATACACATTCAAACAGAACGCTCACATGCAGATACACATTCACACAGAACGCTCACATGCAGATACACATTCACACAGAACGCTCGCATGCAGATACACATTCGAACAGAACGCTCGCATGCCGATACACATTCACACAGAACGCTTGCACGCAGATACACATTCGAACAGAACGCTCGCATGCCGATAAACATTCACACAGAACGCTCGCATGCAGATACACATTCACACAGAACGCTCGCATGCAGATACACATTCGAACAGAACGCTCGCACGCCGATACACATTCACACAGAACCCTCGCACGCCGATACACATTCACACAGAATGCTTGCATGCCGATACACATTCACACAGAACGCTCGCACGCCGATACACATTCACACAGAACGCTCGCACACAGATACACGTTCGAACAGAACGCTCGCACGCCGATGCACATTC
Organism: Hemitrygon akajei; assembly: GCF_048418815.1. Taxonomy (NCBI): domain Eukaryota; kingdom Metazoa; phylum Chordata; class Chondrichthyes; order Myliobatiformes; family Dasyatidae; genus Hemitrygon; species Hemitrygon akajei. The sequence continues at coordinate 221,426,084 of NC_133124.1, read as the reverse complement.
ACACAGAACGCTCACATGCCGATAAACATTCACACAGAACGCTCGCACGCAGATACACATTCGAACAGAACGCTTGCACGCAGATACACATTCGAACAGAACACTCGCATGCCAATACAATTTCAGACAGAACGCTCGCATGCAGATACACATTCAGACAGAACGCTCGCATACAGATACACATTCGAACAGAACGCTCGCATGCCGATACACATTCACACAGAACACACGCATGCCGATACACACTCACACCGAACGCTCGCATGCAGATACACATTCACACAGAACGCTCGCACGCAGATACACATTCGAACAGAACGCTCGCATGCCGATACAATTTCAGACAGAACGCTCGCATGCAGATACACATTCGACCAGAACACACGCATGCTGATACACATTCAGACAGAACGCTCGCATGCAGATACACATTCAAACAGAACACTCACATGCCGATACACATTCAGACAGAACGCTCTCATGCCGATACACATTCACACAGAACACACGCATGCTGATACACATTCAGACAGAACGCTCGCATGCAGATACACATTCAAACAGAACACTCACATGCCGATACACATTCAGACAGAACGCTCTCATGCCGATACACATTCACACAGAACGCTCACATGCCGATACACATTCAAACAGAACGCTCACATGCCGATACACATTCAAACAGAACGCTCTCATGCCGATACACATTCAGACAGAACGCTCTCATGCCGATACACATTCGACCAGAACGCTCGCATGCCGATACACATTCACACAGAACACACACATGCCGATACACATTCAAACAGAACACTCGCATGCCGATACACATTCACACAGAACACACGCATGCAGATTCACATTAAAACAGAACACTCGCATGCCTATACACATTCACACAGAACACACACATGCCGATACACATTCAAACAGAACACTCACATGCCGATACACATTCAAACAGAACGCTCGCATGCAGATACACATTCACACAGAACACACGCGTGCCGATACACATTCGAACAGAACGCTCGCATGCCGATACACATTCAAACAGAACACTCACCTGCCGATACACATTCAAACAGAACGCTCACATGCCGATACACATTCAAACAGAACACTCGCATGCCGATACACATTCACACAGAACACACGCATGCCGATACACATTCACACCGAACGCTCGCATGCAGATACACATTCACACAGAACGTTCGCACGCAGATACAGATTCGAACAGAACGCTCGCATGCCGATACAATTTCAGACAGAACGCTCGCATGCAGATACACATTCACACAGAACACTCGCATGCCGATACAATTTCAGACAGAACGCTCGCATGCAGATACACATTCGACCAGAACGCTCGCATGCCGATACACATTCACACAGAACACACGCATGCAGATACACATTCGAACATAACGCTCGCATGCTGATACACATTCAAACAGAACGCTCGCATGCAGATACACATTCACACAGAACACACGCATGCAGATACACATTCGAACAGAATGCTCACATGCTGATACTCATTCAAACAGAACACTCACATGCTGATACACATTCACACAGAACACACGCATGCCGATCCATATTCACACAGAACACTCACATGCCGATACACATTCAAACAGAACGCTCACATGCCGATACACATTCAGACAGAACACTCGCATGCCGATACACATTCACACCGAACGCTCGCATGCAGATACACATTCACACAGAACGCTCGCACGCAGATACACATTCAAACAGAACGTTCGCATGCCGATACTATTTCAGACAGAACGCTCGCACGCAGATACACATTCGAACAGAACGCTCGCGTGCCGATACACATTCAAACAGAACGTTCGCATGCCGAAACACATTCACACAGAACGCTCACATGCAGATACACATTCACACAGAACAATCGCACGCAGATACAGATTCGAACAGAACGCTCGCATGCCGATACAATTTCAGACAGAACGCTCGCATGCAGATACACATTCGACCAGAACGCTCGCATGCCGATACGCATTCACACAGAACACACGCATGCAGATACACATTCAAACAGAACGCTCGCATGCAGATACACATTCGACCAGAACGCTCGCATGCCGATACACATTCACACAGAACACACGCATGCAGATTCACATTCAAACAGAACGCTCGCATGCAGATACACATTCGAACATAACGCTCGCATGCAGATACACATTCAAACAGAACGCTTGCATGCTGATACACATTCAAACAGAACGCTCGCATGCAGATACACATTCACACTGAACACACGCATGCAGATACAAATTCACACAGAACACACGCATGCCGATACACATTCACACAGAACACACGCATGCAGATACACATTCAAACAGAACGCTCACATGCCGATACTATTTCAGACAGAACGCTTGCATGCAGATACACATTCACACAGAACACACGCATGCCGATACACATTCACACCGAACGCTCTCACGCAGATACACATTCGAACAGAACGCTCGCACGCAGATACACATTCGAACAGAACGCTTGCACGCAGATACACATTCGAACAGAACACTCGCAGGCCAATACAATTTCAGACAGAACGCTCGCATGCAGATACACATTCAGACAGAACGCTCGCATACAGATACACATTCGAACAGAACGCTCGCATGCCGATACACATTCACACAGAACACACGCATGCCGATACACACTCACACCGAACGCTCGCATGCAGATACACATTCACACAGAACGCTCGCACGCAGATACACATTCGAACAGAACGCTCGCATGCCGATACAATTTCAGACAGAACGCTCGCACGCAGATACACATTCGAACAGAACGCTCGCATGCCGATACACATTCAAACAGAACGCTCGCATGCAGATACACATTCACACAGAACGCTCGCATGCCGATACACATTCACACAGAACACACGCATGCAGATACACATTCAAACAGAACACTCACATGCCGATACACATTCAGACAGAACGCTCGCATGCCGATACACATTCACACAGAACGCTCGCATGCCGATACACATTCACACAGAACACACGCATGCAGATACACATTCAAACAGAACACTCACATGCCGATACACATTCAGACAGAACGCTCTCATGCCGATACACATTCACACAGAACACACGCATGCAGATACACATTCAAACAGAACACTCACATGCCGATACACATTCAAACAGAACGCTCACATGCAGATACACATTCACACAGAACACTCACATGCCGATACACATTCAAACAGAACACTCGCATGCCGATACACATTCAAACAGAACGCTCACATGCAGATACACATTCACACAGAACACTCACATGCCGATACACATTCAAACAGAACACTCGCATGCCGATACACATTCACACAGAACACACGCATGCCGATACACATTCACACCGAACGCTCGCATGCAGATACACATTCACACAGAACGCTCGCACGCAGATACAGATTCGAACAGAACGCTCGCATGCCGATACAATTTCAGACAGAATGCTCGCATGCAGATACACATTCACACAGAACACACGCATGCCGATACAATTTCAGACAGAACGCTCGCATGCAGATACACATTCGAACAGAACACTCGCATGCCGATACAATTTCAGACAGAACGCTCGCATGCAGATACACATTCGACCAGAACGCTCGCATGCCGATACACATTCACACAGAACACACGGATGCAGATTCACATTCAAACAGAACGCTCGCATGCAGATACACATTCACACAGAACACACGCATGCAGATACACATTCGAACATAACGCTCGCATGCTGATACACATTCAAACAGAACGCTCGCATGCAGATACACATTCACACAGAACACACGCATGCAGATACACATTCGAACAGAATGCTCACATGCTGATACACATTCACACAGAACACACGCATGCCGATACATATTCACACAGAACACACGCATGCCGATACACATTGAAACAGAACGCTCATGCAGATACACATTCAAACAGAACGCTCACATGCCGATACTATTTCAGACAGAACACACGCATGCCGATACACATTCACACCGAACGCTCGCATGCAGATACACATTCACACAGAACGCTCGCACGCAGATACAGATTCGAACAGAACGCTCGCATGCCGATACAATTTCAGACAGAACGCTCGCATGCAGATACACATTCGAACAGAACGCTCGCATGCAGATACACATTCGAACAGAACGCTCGCATGCCGATACGCATTCACACAGAACACACGCATGCAGATACACATTCAAACAGAACGCTCGCATGCAGATACACATTCGACCAGAACGCTCGCATGCCGATACACATTCACACAGAACACACGCATGCAGATTCACATTCAAACAGAACGCTCGCATGCAGATACACATTCGAACATAACGCTCGCATGCAGATACACATTCAAACAGAACGCTTGCATGCTGATACACATTCAAACAGAACGCTCGCATGCAGATACACATTCACACAGAACACACGCATGCAGATACACATTCACACAGAACACACGCATGCAGATACACATTCAAACAGAACGCTCACATGCCGATACTATTTCAGACAGAACGCTTGCATGCACATACACATTCACACAGAACACACGCATGCCGATACACATTCACACCGAACGCTCTCACGCAGATACACATTCGAACAGAACGCTCGCACGCAGATACACATTCGAACAGAACGCTTGCACGCAGATACACATTCGAACAGAACACTCGCATGCCAATACAATTTCAGACAGAACGCTCGCATGCAGATACACATTCAGACAGAACGCTCGCATACAGATACACATTCGAACAGAACGCTCGCATGCCGATACACATTCACACAGAACACACGCATGCTGATACGCATTCAGACAGAACGCTCGCATGCAGATACACATTCAAACAGAACACTCACATGCAGATACACATTCACACAGAACACTCACATGCAGATACACATTCGACCAGAACACTCACATGCCGATACACATTCACACAGAACACTCACATGCCGATACACATTCACACAGAACGCTCACATGCCGATACACATTCACACAGAACGCTCGCATGCCGATACACATTCACACCGAATGTTCGCATGCCAATACACATTCATACTGAACGCCGCATGCAGATACACATTCACACAGAACGCTCGCATGCCGATACACATTCACACAGAACACACGCATGCCGATACACATTCACACAGATCACTCACATGCCGATACACATTCACACAGAACACACGCATGCAGATACACATTCACACCGAACGCTCACATGCAGATACACATTCACACAGAACGCTCGCACGCAGATACAGATTCGAACAGAACGCTCGCATGCCGATACAATTTCAGACAGAACGCTCGCATGCAGATACACATTCACACAGAACACTCACATGCCGATACACATTCACACAGAACACACGCATGCCGATACACATTCACACAGAACGCTCGCACGCAAATACACATTCACACAGAACGCTCGCAGGCAGATACACATTCGAACAGAACGCTCGCACGCCGATACACATTCAAACAGAACGCTCGCACGCCGATACACATTCACACAGAATGCTCGCATGCAGATACACATTCACACAGAACGCTCGCACGCAGAAACACATTCGAACAGAACGATCGCACGCCGATACACATTCACACAGAACACTCGCATGCAGATACACATTCACACAGAACGCTCGCACGCAGATACACATTCGAACAGAACGCTCGCACGCCGATACAATTTCAGACAGAACGCTCGCATGCAGATACACATTCGACCAGAACGCTCGCATGCCGATACGCATTCACACAGAACACACGCATGCAGATACACATTCAAACAGAACGCTCGCATGCAGATACACATTCGACCAGAACGCTCGCATGCCGATACACATTCACACAGAACACTCACATGCCGATACACATTCACACAGAACACACGCATGCCGATACACATTCACACAGAACACTCACATGCCGATACACATTCACACAGAACACACGCATGCCGATACACATTCACACCGAACGCTCGCATGCAGATACACATTCACACAGAACGCTCGCACGCAGATACAGATTCGAACAGAACGCTCGCATGCCGATACAATTTCAGACATAACGCTCGCATGCAGATACACATTCAGACAGAACGCTTGCATGCCGATACAATTTCAGACAGAACGCTCGCATGCAGATACACATTCACACAGAACACACGCATGCCGATACACATTCACACCGAACGCTCGCATGCAGATACACATTCACACAGAATGCTCGCATGCAGATACACATTCACACAGAACGCTCGCACGCAGAAACACATTCGAACAGAACGATCGCACGCCGATACACATTCACACAGAACGCTCGCATGCAGATACACATTCACACAGAACGCTCGCACGCAGATACACATTCGAACAGAACGCTCGCACGCCGATACAATTTCAGACAGAACGCTCGCATGCAGATACACATTCGACCAGAACGCTCGCATGCCGATACGCATTCACACAGAACACACGCATGCAGATACACATTCAAACAGAATGCTCGCATGCAGATACACATTCGACCAGAACGCTCGCATGCCGATACACATTCACACAGAACACACGCATGCAGATTCACATTCAAACAGAACGCTCGCATGCAGATACACATTCGAACATAACGCTCGCATGCAGATACACATTCAAACAGAACGCTTGCATGCTGATACACATTCAAACAGAACGCTCGCATGCAGATACACATTCACACAGAACACACGCATGCAGATACACATTCACACAGAACACACGCATGCAGATACACATTCAAACAGAACGCTCACATGCCGATACTATTTCAGACAGAACGCTTGCATGCACATACACATTCACACAGAACACACGCATGCCGATACACATTCACACCGAACGCTCTCACGCAGATACACATTCGAACAGAACGCTCGCACGCAGATACACATTCGAACAGAACGCTTGCACACAGATACACATTCGAACAGAACACTCGCATGCCAATACAATTTCAGACAGAACGCTCGCATGCAGATACACATTCAGACAGAACGCTCGCATAAAGATACACATTCGAACAGAACGCTCGCATGCCGATACACATTCACACAGAACACACGCATGCTGATACGCATTCAGACAGAACGCTCGCATGCAGATACACATTCAAACAGAACACTCACATGCCGATACACATTCAGACAGAACGCTCTCATGCCGATACACATTCACACAGAACGCTCGCATGCCGATACACATTCGAACAGAACGCTCGCATGCCGATACACATTCACACAGAACACACGCATGCCGATACACATTCACACCGAACGCTCGCATGCAGATACACATTCACACAGAACGCTCGCACGCAGATACAGATTCGAACAGAACGCTCGCATGCCGATACAATTTCAGACAGAACGCTCGCATGCAGATACACATTCGAACAGAACACTCGCATGCCGATACAATTTCAGACAGAACGCTCGCATGCAGATACACATTCGACCAGAACGCTCGCATGCCGATACACATTCACACAGAACACACGCATGCAGATTCACATTCAAACAGAACGCTGCATGCAGATACACATTCAAACAGAACGCTCGCATGCAGATACACATTCACACAGAACACACGCATGCAGATACACATTCACACAGAACACACGCATGCCGATACCCATTCACACAGAACACACGCATGCAGATACACATTCAAACAGAACGCTCACATGCCGATACTATTTCAGACAGAACGCTTGCATGCAGATACACATTCACACAGAACACACGCATGCCGATACACATTCACACCGAACGCTCTCACGCAGATACACATTCGAACAGAACGCTCGCACGCAGATACACATTCGAACAGAACGCTTGCACGCAGATACACATTCGAACAGAACACTCGCATGCCAATACAATTTCAGACAGAACGCTCGCATGCAGATACACATTCAGACAGAACGCTCGCATACAGATACACATTCGAACAGAACGCTCGCATGCCGATACACATTCACACAGAACACACGCATGCCGATACACACTCACACCGAACGCTCGCATGCAGATACACATTCACACAGAACGCTCGCACGCAGATACACATTCGAACAGAACGCTCGCATGCCGATACAATTTCAGACAGAACGCTCGCACGCAGATACACATTCGAACAGAACGCTCGCATGCCGATACACATTCAAACAGAACGCTCGCATGCAGATACACATTCGACCAGAACGCTCGCATGCCGATACACATTCACACAGAACACACGCATGCTGATACACATTCAGACAGAACGCTCGCATGCCGATACACATTCACACAGAACGCTCGCATGCCGATACACATTCACACAGAACACACGCATGCAGATACACATTCAAACAGAACACTCACATGCCGATACACATTCAGACAGAACGCTCTCATGCCGATACACTTTCGAACAGAACGCTCGCATGCCGATACTATTTCAGACAGAACGCTCGCACGCAGATACACATTCGAACAGAACGATCGCACGCCGATACACATTCACACAGAACGCTCGCATGCAGATACACATTCACACAGAACGCTCGCACGCAGATACACATTCGAACAGAACGCTCGCACGCCGATACAATTTCAGACAGAACGCTCGCATGCAGATACACATTCGACCAGAACGCTCGCATGCCGATACGCATTCACACAGAACACACGCATGCAGATACACATTCAAACAGAACGCTCGCATGCAGATACACATTCGACCAGAACGCTCGCATGCCGATACACATTCACACAGAACACACGCATGCAGATTCACATTCAAACAGAACGCTCGCATGCAGATACACATTCGAACATAACGCTCGCATGCAGATACACATTCAAACAGAACGCTTGCATGCTGATACACATTCAAACAGAACGCTCGCATGCAGATACACATTCACACAGAACACACGCATGCAGATACACATTCACACAGAACACACGCATGCAGATACACATTCACACAGAACACACGCATGCAGATACACATTCACACAGAACACACGCATGCAGATACACATTCAAACAGAACGCTCACATGCCGATACTATTTCAGACAGAACGCTTGCATGCACATACACATTCACACAGAACACACGCATGCCGATACACATTCACACCGAACGCTCTCACGCAGATACACATTCGAACAGAACGCTCGCACGCAGATACACATTCGAACAGAACGCTTGCACACAGATACACATTCGAACAGAACACTCGCATGCCAATACAATTTCAGACAGAACGCTCGCATGCAGATACACATTCAGACAGAACGCTCGCATACAGATACACATTCGAACAGAACGCTCGCATGCCGATACACATTCACACAGAACACACGCATGCTGATACGCATTCAGACAGAACGCTCGCATGCAGATACACATTCAAACAGAACACTCACATGCCGATACACATTCAGACAGAACGCTCTCATGCCGATACACATTCACACAGAACGCTCGCATGCCGATACACATTCGAACAGAACGCTCGCATGCCGATACACATTCACACAGAACACACGCATGCCGATACACATTCACACCGAACGCTCGCATGCAGATACACATTCACACAGAACGCTCGCACGCAGATACAGATTCGAACAGAACGCTCCCATGCCGATACAATTTCAGACAGAACGCTCGCATGCAGATACACATTCGAACAGAACACTCGCATGCCGATACAATTTCAGACAGAACGCTCGCATGCAGATACACATTCGACCAGAACGCTCGCATGCCGATACACATTCACACAGAACACACGCATGCAGATTCACATTCAAACAGAACGCTGCATGCAGATACACATTCAAACAGAACGCTCGCATGCAGATACACATTCACACAGAACACACGCATGCCGATACACATTCACACCGAACACTCGCATGCAGATACACATTCACACAGAACGCTCGCACGCAGATACAGATTCGAACAGAACGCTCGCATGCCGATACAATTTCAGACAGAACGCTCGCATGCAGATACACATTCGAACAGAACGCTCGCATGCAGATACACATTCGAACAGAACGATCGCACGCCGATACACATTCACACAGAACGCTCGCATGCAGATACACATTCACACAGAACGCTCGCACGCAGATACACATTCGAACAGAACGCTCGCACGCCGATACAATTTCAGACAGAACGCTCGCATGCAGATACACATTCGACCAGAACGCTCGCATGCCGATACGCATTCACACAGAACACACGCATGCAGATACACATTCAAACAGAACGCTCGCATGCAGATACACATTCGACCAGAACGCTCGCATGCCGATACACATTCACACAGAACACAGGCATGCAGATTCACATTCAAACAGAACGCTCGCATGCAGATACACATTCGAACATAACGCTCGCATGCAGATACACATTCAAACAGAACGCTTGCATGCTGATACACATTCAAACAGAACGCTCGCATGCAGATACACATTCACACAGAACACACGCATGCAGATACACATTCACACAGAACACACGCATGCAGATACACATTCAAACAGAACGCTCACATGCCGATACTATTTCAGACAGAACGCTTGCATGCACATACACATTCACACAGAACACACGCATGCCGATACACATTCACACCGAACGCTCTCACGCAGATACACATTCGAACAGAACGCTCGCACGCAGATACACATTCGAACAGAACGCTTGCACGCAGATACACATTCGAACAGAACACTCGCATGCCAATACAATTTCAGACAGAACGCTCGCATGCAGATACACATTCAGACAGAACGCTCGCATACAGATACACATTCGAACAGAACGCTCGCATGCCGATACACATTCACACAGAACACACGCATGCTGATACGCATTCAGACAGAACGCTCGCATGCAGATACACATTCAAACAGAACACTCACATGCAGATACACATTCACACAGAACACTCACATGCAGATACACATTCGACCAGAACACTCACATGCCGATACACATTCACACAGAACACTCACATGCCGATACACATTCACACAGAACACTCACATGCCGATACACATTCACACAGAACGCTCACATGCCGATACACATTCACACAGAACGCTCGCATGCCGATACACATTCACACCGAATGTTCGCATGCCAATACACATTCATACTGAACGCCGCATGCAGATACACATTCACACAGAACACTCACATGCAGATACACATTCACACAGAACGCTCGCATGCCGATACACATTCGAACATAACGCTCGCATGCCGATACACATTCACACAGAACACACGCATGCCGATACACATTCACACAGATCACTCACATGCCGATACACATTCACACAGAACACACGCATGCAGATACACATTCACACCGAACGCTCACATGCAGATACACATTCACACAGAACGCTCGCACGCAGATACAGATTCGAACAGAACGCTCGCATGCCGATACAATTTCAGACAGAACGCTCGCATGCAGATACACATTCACACAGAACACTCACATGCCGATACACATTCACACAGAACACACGCATGCCGATACACATTCACACAGAACGCTCGCACGCAGATACACATTCACACAGAACGCTCGCAGGCAGATACACATTCGAACAGAACGCTCGCACGCCGATACACATTCAAACAGAACGCTCGCACGCCGATACACATTCACACAGAATGCTCGCATGCAGATACACATTCACACAGAACGCTCGCACGCAGAAACACATTCGAACAGAACGATCGCACGCCGATACACATTCACACAGAACACTCGCATGCAGATACACATTCACACAGAACGCTCGCACGCAGATACACATTCGAACAGAACGCTCGCACGCCGATACAATTTCAGACAGAACGCTCGCATGCAGATACACATTCGACCAGAACGCTCGCATGCCGATACGCATTCACACAGAACACACGCATGCAGATACACATTCAAACAGAACGCTCGCATGCAGATACACATTCGACCAGAACGCTCGCATGCCGATACACATTCACACAGAACACTCACATGCCGATACACATTCACACAGAACACACGCATGCCGATACACATTCACACAGAACACTCACATGCCGATACACATTCACACAGAACACTCACATGCCGATACACATTCACACAGAACACACGCATGCCGATACACATTCACACCGAACGCTCGCATGCAGATACACATTCACACAGAACGCTCGCACGCAGATACAGATTCGAACAGAACGCTCACATGCCGATACAATTTCAGACATAATGCTCGCATGCAGATACACATTCAGACAGAACGCTTGCATGCCGATACAATTTCAGACAGAACGCTCGCATGCAGATACACATTCACACAGAACACACGCATGCCGATACACATTCACACCGAACGCTCGCATGCAGATACACATTCACACAGAATGCTCGCATGCAGATACACATTCACACAGAACGCTCGCACGCAGATACACATTCACACAGAACGCTCGCATGCAGATACACATTCACACAGAACGCTCGCACGCAGATACACATTCGAACAGAACGCTCGCACGCCGATACAATTTCAGACAGAACGCTCGCATGCAGATACACATTCGACCAGAACGCTCGCATGCCGATACGCATTCACACAGAACACACGCATGCAGATACACATTCAAACAGAACGCTCGCATGCAGATACACATTCGACCAGAACGCTCGCATGCCGATACACATTCACACAGAACACACGCATGCAGATTCACATTCAAACAGAACGCTCGCATGCAGATACACATTCGAACATAACGCTCGCATGCAGATACACATTCAAACAGAACGCTTGCATGCTGATACACATTCAAACAGAACGCTCGCATGCAGATACACATTCACACAGAACACACGCATGCAGATACACATTCACACAGAACACACGCATGCAGATACACATTCAAACAGAACGCTCACATGCCGATACTATTTCAGACAGAACGCTTGCATGCACATACACATTCACACAGAACACACGCATGCCGATACACATTCACACCGAACGCTCTCACGCAGATACACATTCGAACAGAACGCTCGCACGCAGATACACATTCGAACAGAACGCTTGCACACAGATACACATTCGAACAGAACACTCGCATGCCAATACAATTTCAGACAGAACGCTCGCATGCAGATACACATTCAGACAGAACGCTCGCATACAGATACACATTCGAACAGAACGCTCGCATGCCGATACACATTCACACAGAACACACGCATGCTGATACGCATTCAGACAGAACGCTCGCATGCAGATACACATTCAAACAGAACACTCACATGCCGATACACATTCAGACAGAACGCTCTCATGCCGATACACATTCACACAGAACGCTCGCATGCCGATACACATTCGAACAGAACGCTCGCATGCCGATACACATTCACACAGAACACACGCATGCCGATACACATTCACACCGAACGCTCGCATGCAGATACACATTCACACAGAACGCTCGCACGCAGATACAGATTCGAACAGAACGCTCGCATGCCGATACAATTTCAGACAGAACGCTCGCATGCAGATACACATTCGAACAGAACACTCGCATGCCGATACAATTTCAGACAGAACGCTCGCATGCAGATATACATTCGACCAGAACGCTCGCATGCCGATACACATTCACACAGAACACACGCATGCAGATTTACATTCAAACAGAACGCTGCATGCAGATACACATTCAAACAGAACGCTCGCATGCAGATACACATTCACACAGAACACACGCATGCAGATACACATTCACACAGAACACACGCATGCCGATACCCATTCACACAGAACACACGCATGCAGATACACATTCAAACAGAACGCTCACATGCCGATACTATTTCAGACAGAACGCTTGCATGCAGATACACATTCACACAGAACACACGCATGCCGATACACATTCACACCGAACGCTCTCACGCAGATACACATTCGAACAGAACGCTCGCACGCAGATACACATTCGAACAGAACGCTTGCACGCAGATACACATTCGAACAGAACACTCGCATGCCAATACAATTTCAGACAGAACGCTCGCATGCAGATACACATTCAGACAGAACGCTCGCATACAGATACACATTCGAACAGAACGCTCGCATGCCGATACACATTCACACAGAACACACGCATGCCGATACACACTCACACCGAACGCTCGCATGCAGATACACATTCACACAGAACGCTCGCACGCAGATACACATTCGAACAGAACGCTCGCATGCCGATACAATTTCAGACAGAACGCTCGCACGCAGATACACATTCGAACAGAACGCTCGCATGCCGATACACATTCAAACAGAACGCTCGCATGCAGATACACATTCGACCAGAACGCTCGCATGCCGATACACATTCACACAGAACACACGCATGCTGATACACATTCAGACAGAACGCTCGCATGCCGATACACATTCACACAGAACGCTCGCATGCCGATACACATTCACACAGAACACACGCATGCAGATACACATTCAAACAGAACACTCACATGCCGATACACATTCAGACAGAACGCTCTCATGCCGATACACTTTCGAACAGAACGCTCGCATGCCGATACTATTTCAGACAGAACGCTCGCACGCAGATACACATTCGAACAGAACGATCGCACGCCGATACACATTCACACAGAACGCTCGCATGCAGATACACATTCACACAGAACGCTCGCACGCAGATACACATTCGAACAGAACGCTCGCACGCCGATACAATTTCAGACAGAACGCTCGCATGCAGATACACATTCGACCAGAACGCTCGCATGCCGATACGCATTCACACAGAACACACGCATGCAGATACACATTCAAACAGAACGCTCGCATGCAGATACACATTCGACCAGAACGCTCGCATGCCGATACACATTCACACAGAACACACGCATGCAGATTCACATTCAAACAGAACGCTCGCATGCAGATACACATTCGAACATAACGCTCGCATGCAGATACACATTCAAACAGAACGCTTGCATGCTGATACACATTCAAACAGAACGCTCGCATGCAGGTACACATTCACACAGAACACACGCATGCAGATACACATTCACACAGAACACACGCATGCAGATACACATTCAAACAGAACGCTCACATGCCGATACTATTTCAGACAGAACGCTTGCATGCACATACACATTCACACAGAACACACGCATGCCGATACACATTCACACCGAACGCTCTCACGCAGATACACATTCGAACAGAACGCTCGCACGCAGATACACATTCGAACAGAACGCTTGCACACAGATACACATTCGAACAGAACACTCGCATGCCAATACAATTTCAGACAGAACGCTCGCATGCAGATACACATTCAGACAGAACGCTCGCATACAGATACACATTCGAACAGAACGCTCGCATGCCGATACACATTCACACAGAACACACGCATGCTGATACGCATTCAGACAGAACGCTCGCATGCAGATACACATTCAAACAGAACACTCACATGCCGATACACATTCAGACAGAACGCTCACATGCCGATACACATTCACACAGAACGCTCGCATGCCGATACACATTCGAACAGAACGCTCGCATGCCGATACACATTCACACAGAACACACGCATGCCGATACACATTCACACCGAACGCTCGCATGCAGATACACATTCACACAGAACGCTCGCACGCAGATACAGATTCGAACAGAACGCTCGCATGCCGATACAATTTCAGACAGAACGCTCGCATGCAGATACACATTCGAACAGAACACTCGCATGCCGATACAATTTCAGACAGAACGCTCGCATGCAGATACACATTCGACCAGAACGCTCGCATGCCGATACACATTCACACAGAACACACGCATGCAGATTCACATTCAAACAGAACGCTGCATGCAGATACACATTCAAACAGAACGCTCGCATGCAGATACACATTCACACAGAACACACGCATGCAGATACACATTCACACAGAACACACGCATGCCGATACCCATTCACACAGAACACACGCATGCCGATACACATTCACACCGAACGCTCTCACGCAGATACACATTCGAACAGAACGCTCGCACGCAGATACACATTCGAACAGAACGCTTGCACGCAGATACACATTCGAACAGAACACTCGCATGCCAATACAATTTCAGACAGAACGCTCGCATGCAGATACACATTCAGACAGAACGCTCGCATACAGATACACATTCGAACAGAACGCTCGCATGCCGATACACATTCACACAGAACACACGCATGCCGATACACACTCACACCGAACGCTCGCATGCAGATACACATTCACACAGAACGCTCGCACGCAGATACACATTCGAACAGAACGCTCGCATGCCGATACAATTTCAGACAGAACGCTCGCACGCAGATACACATTCGAACAGAACGCTCGCATGCCGATACACATTCAAACAGAACGCTCGCATGCAGATACACATTCGACCAGAACGCTCGCATGCCGATACACATTCACACAGAACACACGCATGCTGATACACATTCAGACAGAACGCTCGCATGCCGATACACATTCACACAGAACGCTCGCATGCCGATACACATTCACACAGAACACACGCATGCAGATACACATTCAAACAGAACACTCACATGCCGATACACATTCAGACAGAACGCTCTCATGCCGATACACTTTCGAACAGAACGCTCGCATGCCGATACTATTTCAGACAGAACGCTCGCACGCAGATACACATTCGAACAGTACGCCCGCGTGCCGATACACATTCAAACAGAACGTTTGCATGCCGATACACTTTCGAACAGAACGCTCGCATGCCGATACTATTTCAGACAATACGCTCGCACGCAGATACACATTCGAACAGAACGCTCGCGTGCCGATACACATTCAAACAGAACGTTTGCATGCCGATACACATTCACACAGAACACTCACATGCAGATACACATTCAAACAGAACGTTTGCATGCCGATACACATTCACACAGAACACTCACATGCAGATACACATTCACACAGAACACTCACATGCAGATACACATTCGACCAGAACACTCACATGCCGATACACATTCACACAGAACACTCACATGCCGATACACATTCACACAGAACACTCACATGCCGATACACATTCACACAGAACGCTCACATGCCGATACACATTCACACAGAACGCTCGCATGCCGATACACATTCACACCGAATGTTCGCATGCCAATACACATTCATACTGAACGCCGCATGCAGATACACATTCACACAGAACGCTCGCATGCCGATACACATTCGAACATAACGCTCGCATGCCGATACACATTCACACAGAACACACGCATGCCGATACACATTCACACAGAACACTCACATGCCGATACACATTCACACCGAACGCTCACATGCAGATACACATTCACACAGAACGCTCGCACGCAGATACAGATTCGAACAGAACGCTCGCATGCCGATACAATTTCAGACAGAACGCTCGCATGCAGATACACATTCACACAGAACACTCACATGCCGATACACATTCACACAGAACACACGCATGCCGATACACATTCACACAGAACGCTCGCACGCAGATACACATTCACACAAAACGCTCGCAGGCAGATACAATTTCAGACAGAACGCTCGCATGCAGATACACATTCACACAGAACACTCACATGCCGATACACATTCACACAGAACACACGCATGCCGATACACATTCACACAGAACGCTCGCACGCAGATACACATTCACACAAAACGCTCGCAGGCAGATACACATTCGAACAGAACGCTCGCACGCCGAAACACATTCAAACAGAACGCTCGCACGCCGATACACATTCACACAGAATGCTCGCATGCAGATACACATTCACACAGAACGCTCGCACGCAGAAACACATTCGAACAGTACGATCGCACGCCGATACACATTCACACAGAACACACGCATGCCGATACACATTCACACCGAACGCTCGCATGCAGATACACATTCACACAGAACGCTCGCACGCAGATACAGATTCGAACAGAACGCTCGCATGCCGATACAATTTCAGACAGAACGCTCGCATGCAGATACACATTCAGACAGAACGCTTGCATGCCGATACAATTTCAGACAGAACGCTCGCATGCAGATACACATTCACACAGAACACACGCATGCCGATACACATTCACACCGAACGCTCGCATGCAGATACACATTCACACAGAATGCTCGCATGCAGATACACATTCACACAGAACGCTCGCACGCAGAAACACATTCGAACAGAACGATCGCACGCCGATACACATTCACACAGAACGCTCGCATGCAGATACACATTCACACAGAACGCTCGCACGCAGATACACATTCGAACAGAACGCTCGCACGCCGATACAATTTCAGACAGAACGCTCGCATGCAGATACACATTCGACCAGAACGCTCGCATGCCGATACGCATTCACACAGAACACACGCATGCAGATACACATTCAAACAGAACGCTCGCATGCAGATACACATTCGACCAGAACGCTCGCATGCCGATACACATTCACACAGAACACACGCATGCAGATTCACATTCAAACAGAACGCTCGCATGCAGATACACATTCGAACATAACGCTCGCATGCAGATACACATTCAAACAGAACGCTTGCATGCTGATACACATTCAAACAGAACGCTCGCATGCAGATACACATTCACACAGAACACACGCATGCAGATACACATTCACACAGAACACACGCATGCAGATACACATTCAAACAGAACGCTCACATGCCGATACTATTTCAGACAGAACGCTTGCATGCAGATACACATTCACACAGAACACACGCATGCCGATACACATTCACACCGAACGCTCTCACGCAGATACACATTCGAACAGAACGCTCGCACGCAGATACACATTCGAACAGAACGCTTGCACGCAGATACACATTCGAACAGAACACTCGCATGCCAATACAATTTCAGACAGAACGCTCGCATGCAGATACACATTCAGACAGAACGCTCGCATACAGATACACATTCAAACAGAACGCTCACATGCCGATACTATTTCAGGCAGAACGCTTGCATGCAGATACACATTCACACAGAACACAAGCATGCCGATACACATTCACACCGAACGCTCTCACGCAGATACACATTCGAACAGAACGCTCGCACGCAGATACACATTCGAACAGAACACTTGCACGCAGATACACATTCGAACAGAACACTCGCATGCCAATACAATTTCAGACAGAACGCTCGCATGCAGATACACATTCAGACAGAACGCTCGCATACAGATACACATTCGAACAGAACGCTCGCATGCCGATACACATTCACACAGAACACACGCATGCTGATACGCATTCAGACAGAACGCTCGCATGCAGATACACATTCAAACAGAACACTCACATGCCGATACACATTCAGACAGAACGCTCTCATGCCGATACACATTCACACAGAACGCTCGCATGCCGATACACATTCGAACAGAACGCTCGCATGCCGATACACATTCACACAGAACACACGCATGCCGATACACATTCACACCGAACGCTCGCATGCAGATACACATTCACACAGAACGCTCGCACGCAGATACAGATTCGAACAGAACGCAAGCATGCCGATACAATTTCAGACAGAACGCTCGCATGCAGATACACATTCGACCAGAACGCTCGCATGGCGATACACATTCACACAGAACACACGCATGCAGATTCACATTCAAACAGAACGCTGCATGCAGATACACATTCAAACAGAACGCTCGCATGCAGATACACATTCACACAGAACACACGCATGCCGATACCCATTCACACAGAACACACGCATGCAGATACACATTCAAACAGAACGCTCACATGCCGATACTATTTCAGACAGAACGCTTGCATGCAGATACACATTCACACAGAACACACGCATGCCGATACACATTCACACCGAACGCTCTCACGCAGATACACATTCGAACAGAACGCTTGCACGCAGATACACATTCGAACAGAACACTCGCATGCCAATACAATTTCAGACAGAACGCTCGCATGCAGATACACATTCAGACAGAACGCTCGCATACAGATACACATTCGAACAGAACGCTCGCATGCCGATACACATTCACACAGAACACACGCATGCCGATACACACTCACACCGAACGCTCGCATGCAGATACACATTCACACAGAACGCTCGCACGCAGATACACATTCGAACAGAACGCTCGCATGCCGATACAATTTCAGACAGAACGCTCGCACGCAGATACACATTCGAACAGAACGCTCGCATGCCGATACACATTCAAACAGAACGCTCGCATGCAGATACACATTCGACCAGAACGCTCGCATGCCGATACACATTCACACAGAACACACGCATGCTGATACACATTCAGACAGAACGCTCGCATGCCGATACACATTCACACAGAACGCTCGCATGCCGATACACATTCACACAGAACACACGCATGCAGATACACATTCAAACAGAACACTCACATGCCGATACACATTCAGACAGAACGCTCTCATGCCGATACACATTCACACAGAACACACGCATGCAGATACACATTCAAACAGAACACTCACATGCCGATACACATTCAAACAGAACGCTCACATGCAGATACACATTCACACAGAACACTCACATGCCGATACACATTCAAACAGAACACTCGCATGCCGATACACATTCAAACAGCACGCTCACATGCAGATACACATTCACACAGAACACTCACATGCCGATACACATTCAAACAGAACACTCGCATGCCGATACACATTCACACAGAACACACGCATGCCGATACACATTCACAACGAACGCTCGCATGCAGATACACATTCACACAGAACGCTCGCACGCAGATACAGATTCGAACAGAACGCTCGCATGCCGATACAATTTCAGACAGAATGCTCGCATGCAGATACACATTCACACAGAACACACGCATGCCGATACAATTTCAGACAGAACGCTCGCATGCAGATACACATTCGAACAGAACACTCGCATGCCGATACAATTTCAGACAGAACGCTCGCATGCAGATACACATTCGACCAGAACGCTCGCATGCCGATACACATTCACACAGAACACACGGATGCAGATTCACATTCAAACAGAACGCTCGCATGCAGATACACATTCACACAGAACACACGCATGCAGATACACATTCGGACATAACGCTCGCATGCTGATACACATTCAAACAGAACGCTCGCATGCAGATACACATTCACACAGAACACACGCATGCAGATACGCATTCGAACAGAATGCTCACATGCTGATACACATTCAAACAGAACACTCACATGCTGATACACATTCACACAGAACACACGCATGCCGATACACATTGAAACAGAACGCTCATGCAGATACACATTCAAACTGAACGCTCACATGCCGATACTATTTCAGACAGAACACTCGCATGCCGATACACATTCACACCGAACGCTCGCATGCAGATACACATTCACACAGAACGATCGCACGCAGATACAGATTCGAACAGAACGCTCGCATGCCGATACAATTTCAGACAGAACGCTCGCATGCAGATACACATTCGAACAGAACGCTCGCATGCAGATACACATTCAAACAGAACGCTCGCATGCAGATACACATTCACACAGAACACACGCATGCCGATACTCATTCACACAGAACACACGCATGCAGATAGACATTCAAACAGAACGCTCACATGCCGATACTATTTCAGACAGAACGCTTGCATGCAGATACACATTCACACAGAACACACGCATGTCGATACACATTCACACCGAACGCTCTCACGCAGATACACATTCGAACAGAACGCTTGCACGCAGATACACATTCGAACAGAACACTCGCATGCCAATACAATTTCAGACAGAACGCTCGCATGCAGATACACATTCAGACAGAACGCTCGCATACAGATACACATTCGAACAGAACGCTCGCATGCCGATACACATTCACACAGAACACACGCATGCCGATACACACTCACACCGAACGCTCGCATGCAGATACACATTCACACAGAACGCTCGCACGCAGATACACATTCGAACAGAACGCTCGCATGCCGATACAATTTCAGACAGAACGCTCGCACGCAGATACACATTCGAACAGAACGCTCGCATGCCGATACACATTCAAACAGAACGCTCGCATGCAGATACACATTCGACCAGAACGCTCGCATGCCGATACACATTCACACAGAACACACGCATGCTGATACACATTCAGACAGAACGCTCGCATGCCGATACACATTCACACAGAACGCTCGCATGCCGATACACATTCACACAGAACACACGCATGCAGATACACATTCAAACAGAACACTCACATGCCGATACACATTCAGACAGAACGCTCTCATGCCGATACACATTCACACAGAACACACGCATGCAGATACACATTCAAACAGAACACTCACATGCCGATACACATTCAAACAGAACGCTCACATGCAGATACACATTCACACAGAACACTCACATGCCGATACACATTCAAACAGAACACTCGCATGCCGATACACATTCAAACAGCACGCTCACATGCAGATACACATTCACACAGAACACTCACATGCCGATACACATTCAAACAGAACACTCGCATGCCGATACACATTCACACAGAACACACGCATGCCGATACACATTCACAACGAACGCTCGCATGCAGATACACATTCACACAGAACGCTCGCACGCAGATACAGATTCGAACAGAACGCTCGCATGCCGATACAATTTCAGACAGAATGCTCGCATGCAGATACACATTCACACAGAACACACGCATGCCGATACAATTTCAGACAGAACGCTCGCATGCAGATACACATTCGAACAGAACACTCGCATGCCGATACAATTTCAGACAGAACGCTCGCATGCAGATACACATTCGACCAGAACGCTCGCATGCCGATACACATTCACACAGAACACACGGATGCAGATTCACATTCAAACAGAACGCTCGCATGCAGATACACATTCACACAGAACACACGCATGCAGATACACATTCGGACATAACGCTCGCATGCTGATACACATTCAAACAGAACGCTCGCATGCAGATACACATTCACACAGAACACACGCATGCAGATACACATTCGAACAGAATGCTCACATGCTGATACACATTCAAACAGAACACTCACATGCTGATACACATTCACACAGAACACACGCATGCCGATACACATTGAAACAGAACGCTCATGCAGATACACATTCAAACTGAACGCTCACATGCCGATACTATTTCAGACAGAACACTCGCATGCCGATACACATTCACACCGAACGCTCGCATGCAGATACACATTCACACAGAACGATCGCACGCAGATACAGATTCGAACAGAACGCTCGCATGCCGATACAATTTCAGACAGAACGCTCGCATGCAGATACACATTCGAACAGAACGCTCGCATGCAGATACACATTCGAACAGAACGCTCGCATGCCGATACACTTTCGAACAGAACGCTCGCATTCCAATACTATTTCAGACAGAACGCTTGCATGCCAATACACATTCAGACTGAACGCCGCATGCCAATACACATTCACACAGAACACACGCATGCCAATACACATTCACACAGAACACACGCATGCCGATACACATTCACACCGAATGTTCGCATGCAGATACACATTCACACAGAACGCTCGCATGCCGATACACATTCGAACATAACGCTCGCATGCCGATACACATTCACACAGAACACACGCATGCCGATACACATTCACACAGAACAATCACATGCCGATACACATTCACACAGAACACACGCATGCCGATACACATTCACACCGAACGCTCGCATGCAGATACACATTCACACAGAACGCTCGCACGCAGATACAGATTCGAACAGAACGCTCGCATGCCGATACAATTTCAGACAGAACGCTCGCATGCAGATACACATTCACACAGAACACTCACATGCCGATACACATTCACACAGAAAACACGCATGCCGATACACATTCACACAGAACGCTCGCACGCAGATACACATTCACACAGAACGCTCGCAGGCAGATACACATTCGAACAGAACGCTCGCACGCCGATACACATTCAAACAGAACGCTCGCACGCCGATACACATTCACACAGAATGCTCGCATGCAGATACACATTCACACAGAACGCTCGCACGCAGAAACACATTCGAACAGAACGATCGCACGCCGATACACATTCACACAGAACGCTCGCATGCAGATACACATTCACACAGAACGCTCGCACGCAGATACACATTCGAACAGAACGCTCGCACGCCGATACAATTTCAGACAGAACGCTCGCATGCAGATACACATTCGACCAGAACGCTCGCATGCCGATACGCATTCACACAGAACACACGCATGCAGATACACATTCAAACAGAACGCTCGCATGCAGATACACATTCGACCAGAACGCTCGCATGCCGATACACATTCACACAGAACACTCACATGCCGATACACATTCACACAGAACACACGCATGCCGATACACATTCACACCGAACGCTCGCATGCAGATACACATTCACACAGAACGCTCGCACGCAGATACAGATTCGAACAGAACGCTCGCATGCCGATACAATTTCAGACAGAACGCTCGCATGCAGATACACATTCAGACAGAACGCTTGCATGCCGATACAATTTCAGACAGAACGCTCGCATGCAGATACACATTCACACAGAACACACGCATGCCGATACACATTCACACCGAACGCTCGCATGCAGATACACATTCACACAGAATGCTCGCATGCAGATACACATTCACACAGAACGCTCGCACGCAGAAACACATTCGAACAGAACGATCGCACGCCGATACACATTCACACAGAACGCTCGCATGCAGATACACATTCACACAGAACGCTCGCACGCAGATACACATTCGAACAGAACGCTCGCACGCCGATACAATTTCAGACAGAACGCTCGCATGCAGATACACATTCGACCAGAACGCTCGCATGCCGATACGCATTCACACAGAACACACGCATGCAGATACACATTCAAACAGAATGCTCGCATGCAGATACACATTCGACCAGAACGCTCGCATGCCGATACACATTCACACAGAACACACGCATGCAGATTCACATTCAAACAGAACGCTCGCATGCAGATACACATTCGAACATAACGCTCGCATGCAGATACACATTCAAACAGAACGCTTGCATGCTGATACACATTCAAACAGAACGCTCGCATGCAGATACACATTCACACAGAACACACGCATGCAGATACACATTCACACAGAACACACGCATGCAGATACACATTCAAACAGAACTCTCACATGCCGATACTATTTCAGACAGAACGCTTGCATGCACATACACATTCACACAGAACACACGCATGCCGATACACATTCACACCGAACGCTCTCACGCAGATACACATTCGAACAGAACGCTCGCACGCAGATACACATTCGAACAGAACGCTTGCACGCAGATACACATTCAAACAGAACACTCGCATGCCAATACAATTTCAGACAGAACGCTCGCATGCAGATACACATTCAGACAGAACGCTCGCATACAGATACACATTCGAACAGAACGCTCGCATGCCGATACACATTCACACAGAACACACGCATGCCGATACACACTCACACCGAACGCTCGCATGCAGATACACATTCACACAGAACGCTCGCACGCAGATACACATTCGAACAGAACGCTCGCATGCCGATACAATTTCAGACAGAACGCTCGCATGCAGATACACATTCGAACAGAACACTCGCATGCTGATACAATTTCAGACAGAACGCTCGCATGCAGATACACATTCGACCAGAACGCTCGCATGCCGATACACATTCACACAGAACACACGCATGCAGATTCACATTCAAACAGAACGCTGCATGCAGATACACATTCAAACAGAACGCTCGCATGCAGATACACATTCACACAGAACACACGCATGCAGATACACATTCACACAGAACACACGCATGCCGATACCCATTCACACAGAACACACGCATGCAGATACACATTCAAACAGAACGCTCACATGCCGATACTATTTCAGAGAGAACGCTTGCATGCAGATACACATTCACACAGAACACACGCATGCCGATACACATTCACACCGAACGCTCTCACGCAGATACACATTCGAACAGAACGCTCGCACGCAGATACACATTCGAACAGAACGCTTGCACACAGATACACATTCGAACAGAACACTCGCATGCCAATACAATTTCAGACAGAACGCTCGCATGCAGATACACATTCACACAGAACGCTCGCACACAGATACACATTCGAACAGAACGCTCGCATGCCGATACACATTCACACAGAACACACGCATGCCGATACACACTCACACCGAACGCTCGCATGCAGATACACATTCACACAGAACGCTCGCACGCAGATACACATTCGAACAGAACGCTCGCATGCCGATACAATTTCTGACAGAACGCTCGCATGCAGATACACATTCGACCAGAACGCTCGCATGCCGATACACATTCACACAGAACACACGCATGCTGATACACATTCAGACAGAACGCTCGCATGCAGATACACATTCAAACAGAACACTCACATGCCGATACACATTCAGACAGAACGCTCTCATGCCGATACACATTCGAACAGAACGCTCTCATGCCGATACACATTCGAACAGAACGCTCACATGCCGATACACATTCAAACAGAACACTCGCATGCCGATACACATTCACACCGAACGCTCGCATGCCGATACACATTCACACCGAACGCTCGCATGCAGATACACATTCACACCGAACGCTCGCATGCAGATACACATTCAGACAGAACGCTCGCATGCCGATACACATTCGAACAGAACGCTCACATGCCGATACACATTCAAACAGAACACTCGCATGCCGATACACATTCAAACAGAACACTCGCATGCCGATACACATTCACACAGAACACACGCATGCCGATACACATTCACACCGAACGCTCGCATGCAGATACACATTCACACAGAACGCTCGCACGCAGATACAGATTCGAACAGAACGCTCGCATGCCGATACAATTTCAGACAGAACGCTCGCATGCTGATACACATTCGAACAGAACACTCGCATGCCGATACAATTTCAGACAGAACGCTCGCATGCAGATACACATTCGACCAGAACGCTCGCATGCCGATACACATTCACACAGAACACACGCATGCAGATTCACATTCAAACAGAACGCTCGCATGCAGATAGACATTCACACAGAACACACGCATGCAGATACACATTCGAACATAACGCTCGCATGCTGATACACATTCAAACAGAACGCTCGCATGCAGATACACATTCACACAGAACACACGCATGCAGATACACATTCGAACAGAATGCTCACATGCCGATACACATTCATACAGAACGCTCACATGCCGATACACATTCAAACAGAACACTCGCATGCCGCTACACATTCAAACAGAACACTCGCATGCCGATACACATTCACACAGAACACACGCATGCCGATACACATTCACACCGAACGCTCGCATGCAGATACACATTCACACAGAACGCTCGCACGCAGATACAGATTCGAACAGAACGCTCGCATGCCGATACAATTTCAGACAGAACGCTCGCATGCAGATACACATTCGAACAGAACACTCGCATGCCGATACAATTTCAGACAGAACGCTCGCATGCAGATACACATTCGACCAGAACGCTCGCATGCCGATACACATTCACACAGAACACACGCATGCAGATTCACATTCAAACAGAACGCTCGCATGCAGATACACATTCACACAGAACACACGCATGCAGATACACATTCGAACATAACGCTCGCATGCTGATACACATTCAAACAGAACGCTCGCATGCAGATACACATTCACACAGAACACACGCATGCAGATACACATTCGAACAGAATGCTCACATGCTGATACACATTCAAACAGAACACTCACATGCTGATACACATTCACACAGAACACACGCATGCCGATTCATATTCACACAGAACACACGCATGCCGATACACATTGAAACAGAACGCTCATGCAGATACACATTCAAACAGAACGCTCACATGCCGATACTATTTCAGACAGAATGCTCACATGCTGATACACATTCACACAGAACGCTCGCACGCAGATACACATTCGAACAGAACGCTCGCATGCCGATACAATTTCAGACAGAACGCTCGCATGCAGATACACATTCGAACAGAACACTCGCATGCTGATACAATTTCAGACAGAACGCTCGCATGCAGATACACATTCGACCAGAACGCTCGCATGCCGATACACATTCACACAGAACACACGCATGCAGATTCACATTCAAACAGAACGCTGCATGCAGATACACATTCAAACAGAACGCTCGCATGCAGATACACATTCACACAGAACACACGCATGCAGATACACATTCACACAGAACACACGCATGCCGATACCCATTCACACAGAACACACGCATGCAGATACACATTCAAACAGAACGCTCACATGCCGATACTATTTCAGAGAGAACGCTTGCATGCAGATACACATTCACACAGAACACACGCATGCCGATACACATTCACACCGAACGCTCTCACGCAGATACACATTCGAACAGAACGCTCGCACGCAGATACACATTCGAACAGAACGCTTGCACACAGATACACATTCGAACAGAACACTCGCATGCCAATACAATTTCAGACAGAACGCTCGCATGCAGATACACATTCACACAGAACGCTCGCACACAGATACACATTCGAACAGAACGCTCGCATGCCGATACACATTCACACAGAACACACGCATGCCGATACACACTCACACCGAACGCTCGCATGCAGATACACATTCACACAGAACGCTCGCACGCAGATACACATTCGAACAGAACGCTCGCATGCCGATACAATTTCTGACAGAACGCTCGCATGCAGATACACATTCGACCAGAACGCTCGCATGCCGATACACATTCACACAGAACACACGCATGCTGATACACATTCAGACAGAACGCTCGCATGCAGATACACATTCAAACAGAACACTCACATGCCGATACACATTCAGACAGAACGCTCTCATGCCGATACACATTCGAACAGAACGCTCTCATGCCGATACACATTCGAACAGAACGCTCACATGCCGATACACATTCAAACAGAACACTCGCATGCCGATACACATTCACACCGAACGCTCGCATGCCGATACACATTCACACCGAACGCTCGCATGCAGATACACATTCACACCGAACGCTCGCATGCAGATACACATTCAGACAGAACGCTCGCATGCCGATACACATTCGAACAGAACGCTCACATGCCGATACACATTCAAACAGAACACTCGCATGCCGATACACATTCAAACAGAACACTCGCATGCCGATACACATTCACACAGAACACACGCATGCCGATACACATTCACACCGAACGCTCGCATGCAGATACACATTCACACAGAACGCTCGCACGCAGATACAGATTCGAACAGAACGCTCGCATGCCGATACAATTTCAGACAGAACGCTCGCATGCTGATACACATTCGAACAGAACACTCGCATGCCGATACAATTTCAGACAGAACGCTCGCATGCAGATACACATTCGACCAGAACGCTCGCATGCCGATACACATTCACACAGAACACACGCATGCAGATTCACATTCAAACAGAACGCTCGCATGCAGATACACATTCACACAGAACACACGCATGCAGATACACATTCGAACATAACGCTCGCATGCTGATACACATTCAAACAGAACGCTCGCATGCAGATACACATTCACACAGAACACACGCATGCAGATACACATTCGAACAGAATGCTCACATGCCGATACACATTCATACAGAACGCTCACATGCCGATACACATTCAAACAGAACACTCGCATGCCGCTACACATTCAAACAGAACACTCGCATGCCGATACACATTCACACAGAACACACGCATGCCGATACACATTCACACCGAACGCTCGCATGCAGATACACATTCACACAGAACGCTCGCACGCAGATACAGATTCGAACAGAACGCTCGCATGCCGATACAATTTCAGACAGAACGCTCGCATGCAGATACACATTCGAACAGAACACTCGCATGCCGATACAATTTCAGACAGAACGCTCGCATGCAGATACACATTCGACCAGAACGCTCGCATGCCGATACACATTCACACAGAACACACGCATGCAGATTCACATTCAAACAGAACGCTCGCATGCAGATACACATTCACACAGAACACACGCATGCAGATACACATTCGAACATAACGCTCGCATGCTGATACACATTCAAACAGAACGCTCGCATGCAGATACACATTCACACAGAACACACGCATGCAGATACACATTCGAACAGAATGCTCACATGCTGATACACATTCAAACAGAACACTCACATGCTGATACACATTCACACAGAACACACGCATGCCGATTCATATTCACACAGAACACACGCATGCCGATACACATTGAAACAGAACGCTCATGCAGATACACATTCAAACAGAACGCTCACATGCCGATACTATTTCAGACAGAATGCTCACATGCTGATACACATTCACACAGAACACTCACATGCCAATACTATTTCAGACAGAACACTCGCATGCCGATACACATTCACACCGAACGCTCGCATGCAGATACACATTCACACAGAACGCTCGCACGCAGATACAGATTCGAAAAGAACGCTCGCATGCCGATACAATTTCAGACAGAACGCTCGCATGCAGATACACATTCGAACAGAACGCTCGCATGCCGATACACTTTCGAACAGAACGCTCGCATGCAGATACACATTCGAACAGAACGCTCGCATGCCGATACACTTTCGAACAGAACGCTCGCATGCCGATACACTTTCGAACAGAACGCTCGCATGCAGATACACATTCGACCAGAACGCTCGCATGCCGATACACATTCGAACAGAACGCTCGCGTGCCGATACACATTCACACAGAACACACGCATGCAGATACACATTCACACAGAACGCTCGCATGCAGATACACATTCACACAGAACGCTCGCATGCCGATACACATTCACACAGAACACACGCATGCCGATACACATTCACACCGAATGTTCGCATGCCAATACACATTCATACTGAACGCCGCATGCCGATACACATTCGAACAGAACACTCACATGCCGATACACATTCACACAGAACACTCACATGCAGATACACATTCACACAGAACACACGCATGCCGATACACATTCGAACAGAACACTCACATGCCGATACACATTCAGACAGAACGCTCGTATGCCGATACACATTCGAACAGAACGCTCGCATGCCGATACACATTCAGACAGAACGCTCTCATACAGATACACATTCACACAGAACACTCTCATGCCGATACACATTCAAACAGAACACTCACATGCCGATACACATTCACACAGAACACTCACATGCCGATACACATTCACACAGAACGCTCGCATGCCGATACACATTCGAACAGAACACTCACATGCCGATACACATTCACACAGAACATTCACATGCAGATACACATTCACACAGAACACACGCATGCTGATACACATTCAGACAGAACGCTCGCATGCAGATACACATTCACACAGAACGCTCGCATGCAGATACACATTCGAACAGAACACTCACATGCCGATACACATTCAAACAGAACACTCACATGCCGATACACATTCATACAGAACACTCACATGCCGATACACATTCACACAGAACACTTACATGCCGATACACATTCATACAGAACACTCACATGCCGATACACATTCATACAGAACACTCACATGCCGATACACATTCAGACAGAACACTCACATGCCGATACACATTCACACTGAACACTCACATGCAGATACACATTCAAACAGAACACTCACATGCCGATACACATTCACACAAAACGCTCACATGCCGATACACATTCAGACAGAACACTCACATGCTGAAACACATTCACACAGAACACACGCATGCTGATACACATTCAGACAGAACGCTCGCATGCAGATACAGATTCAAACAGAACGCTCGCATGCCGATACACATTCAGACAGAACACTCACATGCCGATACACATTCACACAGAACGCTCGCATGCAGATACACATTCAGACAGAACGCTCTCATGCCGATACACATTCAAACAGAACACTCACATGCTGATACACATTCACACAGAACGGTCGCATGCAGATACACATTCACACAGAACGCTCACATGCCGATACACATTCAGACAGAACGCTCTCATGCCGATACACATTCAAACAGAACACTCACATGCCGATACACATTCAGACAGAACGCTCGCATGCAGATACACATTCACACAGAACACTCACATGCAGATACACATTCACACAGAACACTCACATGCCGATACACATTCAAACAGAACACACGCATGCCAATACACATTCAAACAGAACACACGCATGCCAATACACATTCAAACAGAACGCTCGCATGCAGATACACATTCACACAGAACACTCACATGCCGATACACATTCACACAGAACACACGCATGCCGATACACATTCACACAGAACGCTCACATGCCGATACACATTCACACAGAACGCTCGCATGCAGATACACATTCACACAGAACACTCACATGCAGATACACATTCAAACAGAACACTCACATGCCGATACACATTCACACAGAACGCTCGCATGCAGATACACATTCACACAGAACACTCACATGCAGATACACATTCACACAGAACACTCACATGCTGATACACATTCAAACAGAACACTCACATGCCGATACACATTCAAACAGAACACACGCATGCCAATACACATTCAAACAGAACGCTCGCATGCAGATACACATTCACACAGAACACTCACATGCCGATACACATTCAAACAGAACACTCACATGCCAATACACATTCAAACAGAACACACGCATGCCAATACACATTCAAACAGAACGCTCGCATGCAGATACACATTCACACAGAACACACGCATGCCGATACACATTCACACAGAACGCTCGCACGCAGATACACATTCACACAGAACGCTCGCAGGCAGATACACATTCGAACAGAACGCTCGCACGCCGATACACATTCAAACAGAACGCTCGCACGCCGATACACATTCACACAGAATGCTCGCATGCAGATACACATTCACACAGAACGCTCGCACGCAGAAACACATTCGAACAGAACGATCGCACGCCGATACACATTCACACAGAACGCTCGCATGCAGATACACATTCACACAGAACGCTCGCACGCAGATACACATTCGAACAGAACGCTCGCACGCCGATACAATTTCAGACAGAACGCTCGCATGCAGATACACATTCGACCAGAACGCTCGCATGCCGATACGCATTCACACAGAACACACGCATGCAGATACACATTCAAACAGAACGCTCGCATGCAGATACACATTCGACCAGAACGCTCGCATGCCGATACACATTCACACAGAACACTCACATGCCGATACACATTCACACAGAACACACGCATGCCGATACACATTCACACCGAACGCTCGCATGCAGATACACATTCACACAGAACGCTCGCACGCAGATACAGATTCGAACAGAACTCTCGCATGCCGATACAATTTCAGACAGAACGCTCGCATGCAGATACACATTCAGACAGAACGCTTGCATGCCGATACAATTTCAGACAGAACGCTCGCATGCAGATACACATTCACACAGAACACACGCATGCCGATACACATTCACACCGAACGCTCGCATGCAGATACACATTCACACAGAATGCTCGCATGCAGATACACATTCACACAGAACGCTCGCACGCAGAAACACATTCGAACAGAACGATCGCACGCCGATACACATTCACACAGAACGCTCGCATGGAGATACACATTCACACAGAACGCTCGCACGCAGATACACATTCGAACAGAACGCTCGCACGCCGATACAATTTCAGACAGAACGCTCGCATGCAGATACACATTCGACCAGAACGCTCGCATGCCGATACGCATTCACACAGAACACACGCATGCAGATACACATTCAAACAGAATGCTCGCATGCAGATACACATTCGACCAGAACGCTCGCATGCCGATACACATTCACACAGAACACACGCATGCAGATTCACATTCAAACAGAACGCTCGCATGCAGATACACATTCGAACATAACGCTCGCATGCAGATACACATTCAAACAGAACGCTTGCATGCTGATACACATTCAAACAGAACGCTCGCATGCAGATACACATTCACACAGAACACACGCATGCAGATACACATTCACACAGAACACACGCATGCAGATACACATTCAAACAGAACGCTCACATGCCGATACTATTTCAGATAGAACGCTTGCATGCACATACACATTCACACAGAACACACGCATGCCGATACACATTCACACCGAACGCTCTCACGCAGATACACATTCGAACAGAACGCTCGCACGCAGATACACATTCGAACAGAACGCTTGCACGCAGATACACATTCGAACAGAACACTCGCATGCCAATACAATTTCAGACAGAACGCTCGCATGCAGATACACATTCAGACAGAACGCTCGCATACAGATACACATTCGAACAGAACGCTCGCATGCCGATACACATTCACACAGAACACACGCATGCCGATACACACTCACACCGAACGCTCGCATGCAGATACACATTCACACAGAACGCTCGCACGCAGATACACATTCGAACAGAACGCTCGCATGCCGATACAATTTCAGACAGAACGCTCGCATGCAG
Source organism: Hemitrygon akajei (assembly GCF_048418815.1). Classification (NCBI taxonomy): domain Eukaryota; kingdom Metazoa; phylum Chordata; class Chondrichthyes; order Myliobatiformes; family Dasyatidae; genus Hemitrygon; species Hemitrygon akajei. The sequence goes on along the minus strand of NC_133124.1, from coordinate 221,390,683 downwards.
ATACACATTCGAACAGAACACTCGCATGCCGATACAATTTCAGACAGAACGCTCGCATGCAGATACACATTCGACCAGAACGCTCGCATGCCGATACACATTCACACAGAACACACGCATGCAGATTCACATTCAAACAGAACGCTGCATGCAGATACACATTCAAACAGAACGCTCGCATGCAGATACACATTCACACAGAACACACGCATGCAGATACACATTCACACAGAACACACGCATGCCGATACCCATTCACACAGAACACACGCATGCAGATACACATTCAAACAGAACGCTCACATGCCGATACTATTTCAGAGAGAACGCTTGCATGCAGATACACATTCACACAGAACACACGCATGCCGATACACATTCACACCGAACGCTCTCACGCAGATACACATTCGAACAGAACGCTCGCACGCAGATACACATTCGAACAGAACGCTTGCACACAGATACACATTCGAACAGAACACTCGCATGCCAATACAATTTCAGACAGAACGCTCGCATGCAGATACACATTCACACAGAACGCTCGCATACAGATACACATTCGAACAGAACGCTCGCATGCCGATACACATTCACACAGAACACACGCATGCCGATACACACTCACACCGAACGCTCGCATGCAGATACACATTCACACAGAACGCTCGCACGCAGATACACATTCGAACAGAACGCTCGCATGCCGATACAATTTCAGACAGAACGCTCGCATGCAGATACACATTCGACCAGAACGCTCGCATGCCGATACACATTCACACAGAACACACGCATGCTGATACACATTCAGACAGAACGCTCGCATGCAGATACACATTCAAACAGAACACTCACATGCCGATACACATTCAGACAGAACGCTCTCATGCCGATACACATTCGAACAGAACGCTCTCATGCCGATACACATTCGAACAGAACGCTCACATGCCGATACACATTCAAACAGAACACTCGCATGCCGATACACATTCACACCGAACGCTCGCATGCCGATACACATTCACACCGAACGCTCGCATGCAGATACACATTCACACCGAACGCTCGCATGCAGATACACATCCAGACAGAACGCTCGCATGCCGATACACATTCGAACAGAACGCTCACATGCCGATACACATTCAAACAGAACACTCGCATGCCGATACACATTCAAACAGAACACTCGCATGCCGATACACATTCACACAGAACACACGCATGCCGATACACATTCACACCGAACGCTCGCATGCAGATACACATTCACACAGAACGCTCGCACGCAGATACAGATTCGAACAGAACGCTCGCATGCCGATACAATTTCAGACAGAACGCTCGCATGCTGATACACATTCGAACAGAACACTCGCATGCCGATACAATTTCAGACAGAAAGCTCGCATGCAGATACACATTCGACCAGAACGCTCGCATGCCGATACACATTCACACAGAACACACGCATGCAGATTCACATTCAAACAGTACGCTCGCATGCAGATACACATTCACACAGAACACACGCATGCAGATACACATTCGAACATAACGCTCTCATGCTGATACACATTCAAACAGAACGCTCGCATGCAGATACACATTCACACAGAACACACGCATGCAGATACACATTCGAACAGAATGCTCACATGCCGATACACATTCATACAGAACGCTCACATGCCGATACACATTCAAACAGAACACTCGCATGCCGCTACACATTCAAACAGAACACTCGCATGCCGATACACATTCACACAGAACACACGCATGCCGATACACATTCACACCGAACGCTCGCATGCAGATACACATTCACACAGAACGCTCGCACGCAGATACAGATTCGAACAGAACGCTCGCATGCCGATACAATTTCAGACAGAACGCTCGCATGCAGATACACATTCGAACAGAACACTCGCATGCCGATACAATTTCAGACAGAACGCTCGCATGCAGATACACATTCGACCAGAACGCTCGCATGCCGATACACATTCACACAGAACACACGCATGCAGATTCACATTCAAACAGAACGCTCGCATGCAGATACACATTCACACAGAACACACGCATGCAGATACACATTCGAACATAACGCTCGCATGCTGATACACATTCAAACAGAACGCTCGCATGCAGATACACATTCACAAAGAACACACGCATGCAGATACACATTCGAACAGAATGCTCACATGCTGATACACATTCAAACAGAACACTCACATGCTGATACACATTCACACAGAACACACGCATGCCGATACATATTCACACAGAACACACGCATGCCGATACACATTGAAACAGAACGCTCATGCAGATACACATTCAAACAGAACGCTCACATGCCGATACTATTTCAGACAGAATGCTCACATGCTGATACACATTCACACAGAACGCTCACATGCCGATACTATTTCAGACAGAACACTCGCATGCCGATACACATTCACACCGAACGCTCGCATGCAGATACACATTCACACAGAACGCTCGCACGCAGATACAGATTCGAAAAGAACGCTCGCATGCCGATACAATTTCAGACAGAACGCTCGCATGCAGATACACATTCGAACAGAACGCTCGCATGCCGATACACTTTCGAACAGAACGCTCGCATGCAGATACACATTCGAACAGAACGCTCGCATGCCGATACACTTTCGAACAGAACGCTCGCATGCCGATACACTTTCGAACAGAACGCTCGCATGCAGATACACATTCGACCAGAACGCTCGCATGCCGATACACATTCGAACAGAACGCTCGCGTGCCGATACACATTCACACAGAACACACGCATGCAGATACACATTCACACAGAACGCTCGCATGCAGATACACATTCACACAGAACGCTCGCATGCCGATACACATTCACACAGAACACACGCATGCCGATACACATTCACACCGAATGTTCGCATGCCAATACACATTCATACTGAACGCCGCATGCCGATACACATTCGAACAGAACACTCACATGCCGATACACATTCACACAGAACACTCACATGCAGATACACATTCACACAGAACACACGCATGCCGATACACATTCGAACAGAACACTCACATGCCGATACACATTCAGACAGAACGCTCGCATGCCGATACACATTCGAACAGAACGCTCGCATGCCGATACACATTCAGACAGAACGCTCTCATACAGATACACATTCACACAGAACACTCTCATGCCGTTACACATTCAAACAGAACACTCACATGCCGATACACATTCACACAGAACACTCACATGCCGATACACATTCACACAGAACGCTCGCATGCCGATACACATTCGAACAGAACACTCACATGCCGATACACATTCACACAGAACACTCACATGCAGATACACATTCACACAGAACACACGCATGCTGATACACATTCAGACAGAACGCTCGCATGCAGATACACATTCACACAGAACGCTCGCATGCAGATACACATTCGAACAGAACACTCACATGCCGATACACATTCAAACAGAACACTCACATGCCGATACACATTCATACAGAACACTCACATGCCGATACACATTCACACAGAACACTCACATGCCGATACACATTCATACAGAACACTCACATGCCGATACACATTCATACAGAACACTCACATGCCGATACACATTCAGACAGAACACTCACATGCCGATACACATTCACACAGAACACTCACATGCAGTTACACATTCAAACAGAACACTCACATGCCGATACACATTCACACAGAACGCTCACATGCCGATACACATTCAGACAGAACACTCACATGCTGATACACATTCACACAGAACACACGCATGCTGATACACATTCAGACAGAACGCTCGCATGCAGATACAGATTCAAACAGAACGCTCGCATGCCGATACACATTCAGTCAGAACACTCACATGCCGATACACATTCACACAGAACGCTCGCATGCAGATACACATTCAGACAGAACGCTCTCATGCCGATACACATTCAAACAGAACACTCACATGCTGATACACATTCACACAGAACGCTCGCATGCAGATACACATTCACACAGAACGCTCACATGCCGATACACATTCAGACAGAACGCTCTCATGCCGATACACATTCAAACAGAACACTCACATGCCGATACACATTCACACAGAACGCTCGCATGCAGATACACATTCACACAGAACACTCACATGCCGATACACATTCAGACAGAACACTCACATGCAGATACACATTCACACAGAACACTCACATGCAGATACACATTCAAACAGAACACACGCATGCAGATACACATTCAAACAGAACACTCACATGCCAATACACATTCAAACAGAACACTCACATGCCGATACACATTCAGACAGAACGCTCGCATGCAGATACACATTCACACAGAACACTCACATGCAGATACACATTCACACAGAACACTCACATGCCGATACACATTCAAACAGAACACACGCATGCCAATACACATTCAAACAGAACACACGCATGCCAATACACATTCAAACAGAACGCTCGCATGCAGATACACATTCACACAGAACACTCACATGCCGATACACATTCACACAGAACACACGCATGCCGATACACATTCACACAGAACGCTCACATGCCGATACACATTCACACAGAACACACGCATGCCGATACACATTCAAACAGAACACACGCATGCCGATACACATTCACACAGAACGCTCGCATGCAGATACACATTCACACAGAACACTCACATGCAGATACACATTCAAACAGAACACTCACATGCCGATACACATTCACACAGAACGCTCGCATGCAGATACACATTCACACAGAACACTCACATGCAGATACACATTCACACAGAACACTCACATGCTGATACACATTCAAACAGAACACTCACATGCCGATACACATTCAAACAGAACACACGCATGCCAATACACATTCAAACAGAACGCTCGCATGCAGATACACATTCACACAGAACACTCACATGCCGATACACTTTCAAACAGAACGCTCACATGCCGATACACATTCAAACAGAACACTCGCATGCAGATACAGATTCACACAGAACACTCACATGCCGATACACATTCAAACAGAACACTCACATGCCAATACACATTCAAACAGAACACACGCATGCCAATACACATTCAAACAGAACGCTCGCATGCCGATACACATTCACACAGAACACTCACATGCCAATACACATTCAAACAGAACGCTCGCATGCCGATACACATTCGAACAGAACGCTCGCATGCCGATACACATTCACACAGAACACACGCATGCCGATACACATTCACACAGATCACACGCATGCCGATACACATTCACACCGAACGCTCGCATGCAGATACACATTCACACAGAACACTCGCATGCAGATACAGATTCACACAGAACACTCACATGCCGATACACATTCAAACAGAACACTCACATGCCAATACACATTCAAACAGAACACACGCATGCCGATACATATTCACACAGAACACACGCATGCCGATACACATTGAAACAGAACGCTCATGCAGATACACATTCAAACAGAACGCTCACATGCCGATACTATTTCAGACAGAACGCTCACATGCTGATACACATTCACACAGAACGCTCACATGCCGATACTATTTCAGACAGAACACTCGCATGCCGATACACATTCACACCGAACGCTCGCATGCAGATACACATTCACACAGAACGCTCGCACGCAGATACAGATTCGAACAGAACGCTCGCATGCCGATACAATTTCAGACAGAACGCTCGCATGCAGATACACTTTCGAACAGAACGCTCGCATGCCGATACACTTTCGAACAGAACGCTCGCATGCAGATACACATTCGAACAGAACGCTCGCATGCCGATACACTTTCGAACAGAACGCTCGCATGCCGATACACTTTCGAACAGAACGCTCGCATGCAGATACACATTCGACCAGAACGCTCGCATGCCGATACACATTCGAACAGAACGCTCGCGTGCCGATACACATTCACACAGAACACACGCATGCAGATACACATTCACACAGAACGCTCGCATGCAGATACACATTCACACAGAACGCTCGCATGCCGATACACATTCACACAGAACACACGCATGCCGATACACATTCACACCGAATGTTCGCATGCCAATACACATTCATACTGAACGCCGCATGCCGATACACATTCGAACAGAACACTCACATGCCGATACACATTCACACAGAACACTCACATGCAGATACACATTCACACAGAACACACGCATGCCGATACACATTCGAACAGAACACTCACATGCCGATACACATTCAGACAGAACGCTCGCATGCCGATACACATTCGAACAGAACGCTCGCATGCCGATACACATTCAGACAGAACGCTCTCATACAGATACACATTCACACAGAACACTCTCATGCCGTTACACATTCAAACAGAACACTCACATGCCGATACACATTCACACAGAACACTCACATGCCGATACCCATTCACACAGAACGCTCGCATGCCGATACACATTCGAACAGAACACTCACATGCCGATACACATTCACACAGAACACTCACATGCAGATACACATTCACACAGAACACACGCATGCTGATACACATTCAGACAGAACGCTCGCATGCAGATACACATTCACACAGAACGCTCGCATGCAGATACACATTCGAACAGAACACTCACATGCCGATACACATTCAAACAGAACACTCACATGCCGATACACATTCATACAGAACACTCACATGCCGATACACATTCACACAGAACACTCACATGCCGATACACATTCATACAGAACACTCACATGCCGATACACATTCAGACAGAACACTCACATGCCGATACACATTCACACAGAACACTCACATGCAGTTACACATTCAAACAGAACACTCACATGCCGATACACATTCACACAGAACGCTCACATGCCGATACACATTCAGACAGAACACTCACATGCTGATACACATTCACACAGAACACACGCATGCTGATACACATTCAGACAGAACGCTCGCATGCAGATACAGATTCAAACAGAACGCTCGCATGCCGATACACATTCAGACAGAACACTCACATGCCGATACACATTCACACAGAACGCTCGCATGCAGATACACATTCAGACAGAACGCTCTCATGCCGATACACATTCAAACAGAACACTCACATGCTGATACACATTCACACAGAACGCTCGCATGCAGATACACATTCACACAGAACGCTCACATGCCGATACACATTCAGACAGAACGCTCTCATGCCGATACACATTCAAACAGAACACTCACATGCCGATACACATTCACACAGAACGCTCGCATGCAGATACACATTCACACAGAACACACGCATGCCAATACACATTCAAACAGAACGCTCGCATGCCGATACACATTCACACAGAACACTCACATGCCAATACACATTCAAACAGAACGCTCGCATGCCGATACACATTCGAACAGAACGCTCGCATGCCGATACACATTCACACAGAACACACGCATGCCGATACACATTCACACAGATCACACGCATGCCGATACACATTCACACCGAACGCTCGCATGCAGATACACATTCACACAGAACACTCGCATGCAGATACAGATTCACACAGAACACTCACATGCCGATACACATTCAAACAGAACACTCACATGCCAATACACATTCAAACAGAACACACGCATGCCGATACATATTCACACAGAACACACGCATGCCGATACACATTGAAACAGAACGCTCATGCAGATACACATTCAAACAGAACGCTCACATGCCGATACTATTTCAGACAGAACGCTCACATGCTGATACACATTCACACAGAACGCTCACATGCCGATACTATTTCAGACAGAACACTCGCATGCCGATACACATTCACACCGAACGCTCGCATGCAGATACACATTCACACAGAACGCTCGCACGCAGATACAGATTCGAACAGAACGCTCGCATGCCGATACAATTTCAGACAGAACGCTCGCATGCAGATACACTTTCGAACAGAACGCTCGCATGCCGATACACTTTCGAACAGAACGCTCGCATGCAGATACACATTCGAACAGAACGCTCGCATGCCGATACACTTTCGAACAGAACGCTCGCATGCCGATACACTTTCGAACAGAACGCTCGCATGCAGATACACATGCGACCAGAACGCTCGCATGCCGATACACATTCGAACAGAACGCTCGCGTGCCGATACACATTCACACAGAACACACGCATGCAGATACACATTCACACAGAACGCTCGCATGCAGATACACATTCACACAGAACGCTCGCATGCCGATACACATTCACACAGAACACACGCATGCCGATACACATTCACACCGAATGTTCGCATGCCAATACACATTCATACTGAACGCCGCATGCCGATACACATTCGAACAGAACACTCACATGCCGATACACATTCACACAGAACACTCACATGCAGATACACATTCACACAGAACACACGCATGCCGATACACATTCGAACAGAACACTCACATGCCGATACACATTCAGACAGAACGCTCGCATGCCGATACACATTCGAACAGAACGCTCGCATGCCGATACACATTCAGACAGAACGCTCTCATACAGATACACATTCACACAGAACACTCTCATGCCGATACACATTCAAACAGAACACTCACATGCCGATACACATTCACACAGAACACTCACATGCCGATACACATTCACACAGAACGCTCGCATGCCGATACACATTCGAACAGAACACTCACATGCTGATACACATTCACACAGAACACTCACATGCAGATACACATTCACACAGAACACACGCATGCTGATACACATTCAGACAGAACGCTCGCATGCAGATACACATTCACACAGAACGCTCGCATGCAGATACACATTCGAACAGAACACTCACATGCCGATACACATTCAAACAGAACACTCACATGCCGATACACATTCATACAGAACACTCACATGCCGATACACATTCACACAGAACACTCACATGCCGATACACATTCATACAGAACACTCACATGCCGATACACATTCAGACAGAACACTCACATGCCGATACACATTCACACAGAACACTCACATGCAGATACACATTCAAACAGAACACTCACATGCCGATACACATTCACACAGAACGCTCACATGCCGATACACATTCAGACAGAACACTCACATGCTGATACACATTCACACAGAACACACGCATGCTGATACACATTCAGACAGAACGCTCGCATGCAGATACAGATTCAAACAGAACGCTCGCATGCCGATACACATTCAGACAGAACACTCACATGCCGATACACATTCACACAGAACGCTCGCATGCAGATACACATTCAGACAGAACGCTCTCATGCCGATACACATTCAAACAGAACACTCACATGCTGATACACATTCACACAGAACGCTCGCATGCAGATACACATTCACACAGAACGCTCACATGCCGATACACATTCAGACAGAACGCTCTCATGCCGATACACATTCAAACAGAACACTCACATGCCGATACACATTCACACAGAACGCTCGCATGCAGATACACATTCACACAGAACACTCACATGCCGATACACATTCAGACAGAACACTCACATGCAGATACACATTCACACAGAACACTCACATGCAGATACACATTCAAACAGAACACACGCATGCAGATACACATTCAAACAGAACACACGCATGCAGATACACATTCACACAGAACGCTCGCATGCTGATACACATTCACACCGAACACTCACATGCCAATACACATTCAAACAGAACACTCACATGCCGATACACATTCAAACAGAACACACGCATGCCAATACACATTCAAACAGAACACACGCATGCCAATACACATTCAAACAGAACGCTCGCATGCAGATACACATTCACACAGAACACTCACATGCCGATACACATTCACACAGAACACACGCATGCCGATACACATTCACACAGAACGCTCACATGCCGATACACATTCACACAGAACACTCACATGCAGATACACATTCAAACAGAACACTCACATGCCGATACACATTCACACAGAACGCTCGCATGCAGATACACATTCACACAGAACACTCACATGCAGATACACATTCACACAGAACACTCACATGCTGATACACATTCAAACAGAACACTCACATGCCGATACACATTCAAACAGAACACACGCATGCCAATACACATTCAAACAGAACGCTCGCATGCAGATACACATTCACACAGAACACTCACATGCCGATACACTTTCAAACAGAACGCTCACATGCCGATACACATTCAAACAGAACACTCGCATGCAGATACAGATTCACACAGAACACTCACATGCCGATACACATTCAAACAGAACACTCACATGCCAATACACATTCAAACAGAACACACGCATGCCAATACACATTCACACAGAACACTCACATGCCAATACACATTCAAACAGAACGCTCGCATGCCGATACACATTCGAACAGAACGCTCGCATGCCGATACACATTCACACAGAACACACGCATGCCGATACACATTCACACAGAACACACGCATGCCGATACACATTCACACCGAACGCTCGCATGCAGATACACATTCACACAGAACGCTCGCACGCAGATACAGATTCGAACAGAACGCTCGCATGCCGATACAATTTCAGACAGAACGCTCGCATGCAGATACACATTCAGACAGAACGCTTGCATGCCGATACAATTTCAGACAGAACGCTCGCATGCAGATACACATTCACACAGAACACACGCATGCCGATACACATTCACACCGAACGCTCGCATGCAGATACACATTCACACAGAACGCTCGCACGCAGATACACATTCGAACAGAACACTCGCATGCCGATACACATTCACACAGAACGCTCGCATGCCAATACACATTCACACAGAATGCTCGCATGCAGATACACATTCAAACAGAACGCTCGCACGCAGATACACATTCGAACAGAACACTCGCATGCCGATACACATTCACACAGAACGCTCGCATGCCAATACACATTCACACAGAACGCTCGCATGCAGATACACATTCGAACAGAACGCTCACATGCCGATACAATTTCAGACAGAACGCTTGCATGCAGATACACATTCAAACAGAACGCTCGCACGCAGATACACATTCGAACAGAACACTCGCATGCCGATACACATTCACACAGAACGCTCGCATGCCAATACACATTCACACAGAACGCTCGCATGCAGATACACATTCGAACAGAACGCTCACATGCCGATACAATTTCAGACAGAACGCTTGCATGCAGATACACATTCGAACAGAACGCTCGCATACAGATACACATTCGAACAGAACGCTCGCATGCCGATACACATTCACACAGAACACTCACATGCCGATACACATTCACACAGAACACTCACATGCCGATACACATTCATACAGAACACTCACATGCCGATACACATTCATACAGAACACTCACATGCCGATACACATTCAGACAGAACACTCACATGCCGATACACATTCACACAGAACACTCACATGCAGATACACATTCAAACAGAACACTCACATGCCGATACACATTCACACAGAACGCTCACATGCCGATACACATTCAGACAGAACACTCACATGCTGATACACATTCACACAGAACACACGCATGCTGATACACATTCAGACAGAACGCTCGCATGCAGATACAGATTCAAACAGAACGCTCGCATGCCGATACACATTCAGACAGAACACTCACATGCCGATACACATTCACACAGAACGCTCGCATGCAGATACACATTCAGACAGAACGCTCTCATGCCGATACACATTCAAACAGAACACTCACATGCTGATACACATTCACACAGAACGCTCGCATGCAGATACACATTCACACAGAACGCTCACATGCCGATACACATTCAGACATAACGCTCTCATGCCGATACACATTCAAACAGAACACTCACATGCCGATACACATTCACACAGAACGCTCGCATGCAGATACACATTCACACAGAACACTCACATGCCGATACACATTCAGACAGAACACTCACATGCAGATACACATTCACACAGAACACTCACATGCAGATACACATTCAAACAGAACACACGCATGCAGATACACATTCAAACAGAACACACGCATGCAGATACACATTCACACAGAACGCTCGCATGCTGATACACATTCACACCGAACACTCACATGCCAATACACATTCAAACAGAACACTCACATGCCGATACACATTCAAACAGAACACACGCATGCCAATACACATTCAAACAGAACACACGCATGCCAATACACATTCAAACAGAACGCTCGCATGCAGATACACATTCACACAGAACACTCACATGCCGATACACATTCACACAGAACACACGCATGCCGATACACATTCACACAGAACGCTCACATGCCGATACACATTCACACAGAACACACGCATGCCGATACACATTCAAACAGAACACACGCATGCCGATACACATTCACACAGAACGCTCGCATGCAGATACACATTCACACAGAACACTCACATGCAGATACACATTCAAACAGAACACTCACATGCCGATACACATTCACACAGAACGCTCGCATGCAGATACACATTCACACAGAACACTCACATGCAGATACACATTCACACAGAACACTCACATGCTGATACACATTCAAACAGAACACTCACATGCCGATACACATTCAAACAGAACACACGCATGCCAATACACATTCAAACAGAACGCTCGCATGCAGATACACATTCACACAGAACACTCACATGCCGATACACTTTCAAACAGAACGCTCACATGCCGATACACATTCAAACAGAACACTCGCATGCAGATACAGATTCACACAGAACACTCACATGCCGATACACATTCAAACAGAACACTCACATGCCAATACACATTCAAACAGAACACACGCATGCCAATACACATTCACACAGAACACTCACATGCCAATACACATTCAAACAGAACGCTCGCATGCCGATACACATTCGAACAGAACGCTCGCATGCCGATACACATTCACACAGAACACACGCATGCCGATACACATTCACACAGAACACACGCATGCCGATACACATTCACACCGAACGCTCGCATGCAGATACACATTCACACAGAACGCTCGCACGCAGATACAGATTCGAACAGAACGCTCGCATGCCGATACAATTTCAGACAGAACGCTCGCATGCAGATACACATTCAGACAGAACGCTTGCATGCCGATACAATTTCTGACAGAACGCTCGCATGCAGATACACATTCGACCAGAACGCTCGCATGCCGATACACATTCACACAGAACACACGCATGCTGATACACATTCAGACAGAACGCTCGCATGCAGATACACATTCAAACAGAACACTCACATGCCGATACACATTCAGACAGAACGCTCTCATGCCGATACACATTCGAACAGAACGCTCTCATGCCGATACACAATCGAACAGAACGCTCACATGCCGATACACATTCAAACAGAACACTCGCATGCCGATACACATTCACACCGAACGCTCGCATGCCGATACACATTCACACCGAACGCTCGCATGCAGATACACATTCACACCGAACGCTCGCATGCAGATACACATTCAGACAGAACGCTCGCATGCCGATACACATTCGAACAGAACGCTCACATGCCGATACACATTCAAACAGAACACTCGCATGCCGATACACATTCAAACAGAACACTCGCATGCCGATACACATTCACACAGAACACACGCATGCCGATACACATTCACACCGAACGCTCGCATGCAGATACACATTCACACAGAACGCTCGCACGCAGATACACATTCACACAGAATGCTCGCATGCAGATACACATTCAAACAGAACGCTCGCACGCAGATACACATTCGAACAGAACACTCGCATGCCGATACACATTCACACAGAACGCTCGCATGCCAATACACATTCACACAGAACGCTCGCATGCAGATACACATTCGAACAGAACGCTCACATGCCGATACAATTTCAGACAGAACGCTTGCATGCAGATACACATTCGAACAGAACGCTCGCATACAGATACACATTCGAACAGAACGCTCGCATGCCGATACACATTCACACAGAACACACGCATGCCGATACACACTCACACCGAACGCTCGCATGCAGATACACATTCACACAGAACGCTCGCACGCAGATACACATTCGAACAGAACGCTCGCATGCCGATACAATTTCTGACAGAACGCTCGCATGCAGATACACATTCGACCAGAACGCTCGCATGCCGATACACATTCACACAGAACACACGCATGCTGATACACATTCAGACAGAACGCTCGCATGCAGATACACATTCAAACAGAACACTCACATGCCGATACACATTCAGACAGAACGCTCTCATGCCGATACACATTCGAACAGAACGCTCTCATGCCGATACACATTCGAACAGAACGCTCACATGCCGATACACATTCAAACAGAACACTCGCATGCCGATACACATTCACACCGAACGCTCGCATGCCGATACACATTCACACCGAACGCTCGCATGCAGATACACATTCACACCGAACGCTCGCATGCAGATACACATTCAGACAGAACGCTCGCATGCCGATACACATTCGAACAGAACGCTCACATGCCGATACACATTCAAACAGAACACTCGCATGCCGATACACATTCAAACAGAACACTCGCATGCCGATACACATTCACACAGAACACACGCATGCCGATACACATTCACACCGAACGCTCGCATGCAGATACACATTCACACAGAACGCTCGCACGCAGATACAGATTCGAACAGAACGCTCGCATGCCGATACAATTTCAGACAGAACGCTCGCATGCAGATACACATTCGAACAGAACACTCGCATGCCGATACAATTTCAGACAGAACGCTCGCATGCAGATACACATTCGACCAGAACGCTCGCATGCCGATACACATTCACACAGAACACACGCATGCAGATTCACATTCAAACAGAACGCTCGCATGCAGATACACATTCACACAGAACACACGCATGCAGATACACATTCGAACATAACGCTCGCATGCTGATACACATTCAAACAGAACGCTCGCATGCAGATACACATTCACACAGAACACACGCATGCAGATACACATTCGAACAGAATGCTCACATGCCGATACACATTCATACAGAACGCTCACATGCCGATACACATTCAAACAGAACACTCGCATGCCGATACACATTCAAACAGAACACTCGCATGCCGATACACATTCACACAGAACACACGCATGCCGATACACATTCACACCGAACGCTCGCATGCAGATACACATTCACACAGAACGCTCGCACGCAGATACAGATTCGAACAGAACGCTCGCATGCCGATACAATTTCAGACAGAACGCTCGCATGCAGATACACATTCGACCAGAACGCTCGCATGCCGATACACATTCACACAGAACACACGCATGCAGATTCACATTCAAACAGAACGCTCGCATGCAGATACACATTCACACAGAACACACGCATGCAGATACACATTCGAACATAACGCTCGCATGCTGATACACATTCAAACAGAACGCTCGCATGCAGATACACATTCACACAGAACACACGCATGCAGATACACATTCGAACAGAATGCTCACATGCTGATACACATTCAAACAGAACACTCACATGCTGATACACATTCACACAGAACACACGCATGCCGATACATATTCACACAGAACACACGCATGCCGATACACATTGAAACAGAACGCTCATGCAGATACACATTCAAACAGAACGCTCACATGCCGATACTATTTCAGACAGAACGCTCACATGCTGATACACATTCACACAGAACGCTCACATGCCGATACTATTTCAGACAGAACACTCGCATGCCGATACACATTCACACCGAACGCTCGCATGCAGATACACATTCACACAGAACGCTCGCACGCAGATACAGATTCGAACAGAACGCTCGCATGCCGATACAATTTCAGACAGAACGCTCGCATGCAGATACACATTCGAACAGAACGCTCGCATGCCGATACACTTTCGAACAGAACGCTCGCATGCAGATACACATTCGAACAGAACGCTCGCATGCCGATACACTTTCGAACAGAACGCTCGCATGCCGATACACTTTCGAACAGAACGCTCGCATGCAGATACACATTCGACCAGAACGCTCGCATGCCGATACACATTCGAACAGAACGCTCGCGTGCCGATACACATTCACACAGAACACACGCATGCAGATACACATTCACACAGAACGCTCGCATGCAGATACACATTCACACAGAACGCTCGCATGCCGATACACATTCACACAGAACACACGCATGCCGATACACATTCACACCGAATGTTCGCATGCCAATACACATTCATACTGAACGCCGCATGCCGATACACATTCGAACAGAACACTCACATGCCGATACACATTCACACAGAACACTCACATGCAGGTACACATTCACACAGAACACACGCATGCCGATACACATTCGAACAGAACACTCACATGCCGATACACATTCAGACAGAACGCTCGCATGCCGATACACATTCAAACAGAACGCTCGCATGCCGATACACATTCAGACAGAACGCTCTCATACAGATACACATTCACACAGAACACTCTCATGCCGATACACATTCAAACAGAACACTCACATGCCGATACACATTCACACAGAACACTCACATGCCGATACACATTCACACAGAACGCTCGCATGCCGATACACATTCGAACAGAACACTCACATGCCGATACACATTCACACAGAACACTCACATGCAGATACACATTCACACAGAACACACGCATGCTGATACACATTCAGACAGAACGCTCGCATGCAGATACACATTCACACAGAACGCTCGCATGCAGATACACATTCGAACAGAACACTCACATGCCGATACACATTCAAACAGAACACTCACATGCCGATACACATTCATACAGAACACTCACATGCCGATACACATTCATACAGAACACTCACATGCCGATACACATTCATACAGAACACTCACATGCCGATACACATTCAGACAGAACACTCACATGCCGATACACATTCACACAGAACACTCACATGCAGATACACATTCAAACAGAACACTCACATGCCGATACACATTCACACAGAACGCTCACATGCCGATACACATTCAGACAGAACACTCACATGCTGATACACATTCAAACAGAACACTCGCATGCCGATACACATTCAAACAGAACACTCACATGCCGATACACATTCATACAGAACACTCACATGCCGATACACATTCATACAGAACACTCACATGCCGATACACATTCAGACAGAACACTCACATGCCGATACACATTCACACAGAACACTCACATGCAGATACACATTCAAACAGAACACTCACATGCCGATACACATTCACACAGAACGCTCACATGCCGATACACATTCAGACAGAACACTCACATGCTGATACACATTCACACAGAACACACGCATGCTGATACACATTCAGACAGAACGCTCGCATGCAGATACAGATTCAAACAGAACGCTCGCATGCCGATACACATTCAGACAGAACACTCACATGCCGATACACATTCACACAGAACGCTCGCATGCAGATACACATTCAGACAGAACGCTCTCATGCCGATACACATTCAAACAGAACACTCACATGCTGATACACATTCACACAGAACGCTCGCATGCAGATACACATTCACACAGAACGCTCACATGCCGATACACATTCAGACAGAACGCTCTCATGCCGATACACATTCAAACAGAACACTCACATGCCGATACACATTCACACAGAACGCTCGCATGCAGATACACATTCACACAGAACACTCACATGCCGATACACATTCAGACAGAACACTCACATGCAGATACACATTCACACAGAACACTCACATGCAGATACACATTCAAACAGAACACACGCATGCAGATACACATTCAAACAGAACACTCACATGCCAATACACATTCAAACAGAACACTCACATGCCGATACACATTCAGATAGAACGCTCGCATGCAGATACACATTCACACAGAACACTCACATGCAGATACACATTCACACAGAACACTCACATGCCGATACACATTCAAACAGAACACACGCATGCCAATACACATTCAAACAGAACACACGCATGCCAATACAAATTCAAACAGAACGCTCGCATGCAGATACACATTCACACAGAACACTCACATGCCGATACACATTCACACAGAACACACGCATGCCGATACACATTCACACAGAACGCTCACATGCCGATACACATTCACACAGAACACACGCATGCCGATACACATTCAAACAGAACACACGCATGCCGATACACATTCACACAGAACGCTCGCATGCAGATACACATTCACACAGAACACTCACATGCAGATACACATTCAAACAGAACACTCACATGCCGATACACATTCACACAGAACGCTCGCATGCAGATACACATTCACACAGAAAACTCACATGCAGATACACATTCACACAGAACACTCACATGCTGATACACATTCAAACAGAACACTCACATGCCGATACACATTCAAACAGAACACACGCATGCCAATACACATTCAAACAGAACGCTCGCATGCAGATACACATTCACACAGAACACTCACATGCCGATACACTTTCAAACAGAACGCTCACATGCCGATACACATTCAAACAGAACACTCGCATGCAGATACAGATTCACACAGAACACTCACATGCCGATACACATTCAAACAGAACACTCACATGCCAATACACATTCAAACAGAACACACGCATGCCAATACACATTCAAACAGAACGCTCGCATGCCGATACACATTCACACAGAACACTCACATGCCAATACACATTCAAACAGAACGCTCGCATGCCGATACACATTCGAACAGAACGCTCGCATGCCGATACACATTCACACAGAACACACGCATGCCGATACACATTCACACAGAACACACGCATGCCGATACACATTCACACCGAACGCTCGCATACAGATACACATTCACACAGAACACTCGCATGCAGATACAGATTCACACAGAACACTCACATGCCGATACACATTCAAACAGAACACTCACATGCCAATACACATTCAAACAGAACACACGCATGCCGATACATATTCACACAGAACACACGCATGCCGATACACATTGAAACAGAACGCTCATGCAGATACACATTCAAACAGAACGCTCACATGTCGATACTATTTCAGACAGAACGCTCACATGCTGATACACATTCACACAGAACGCTCACATGCCGATACTATTTCAGACAGAACACTCGCATGCCGATACACATTCACACCGAACGCTCGCATGCAGATACACATTCACACAGAACGCTCGCACGCAGATACAGATTCGAACAGAACGCTCGCATGCCGATACAATTTCAGACAGAACGCTCGCATGCAGATACACTTTCGAACAGAACGCTCGCATGCCGATACACTTTCGAACAGAACGCTCGCATGCAGATACACATTCGAACAGAACGCTCGCATGCCGATACACTTTCGAACAGAACGCTCGCATGCCGATACACTTTCGAACAGAACGCTCGCATGCAGATACACATTCGACCAGAACGCTCGCATGCCGATACACATTCGAACAGAACGCTCGCGTGCCGATACACATTCACACAGAACACACGCATGCAGATACACATTCACACAGAACGCTCGCATGCAGATACACATTCACACAGAACGCTCGCATGCCGATACACATTCACACAGAACACACGCATGCCGATACACATTCACACCGAATGTTCGCATGCCAATACACATTCATACTGAACGCCGCATGCCGATACACATTCGAACAGAACACTCACATGCCGATACACATTCAGACAGAACGCTCACATGCAGATACACATTCGAACAGAACACTCACATGCCGATACACATTCACACAGAACACTCACATGCAGATACACATTCACACAGAACACACGCATGCCGATACACATTCGAACAGAACACTCACATGCCGATACACATTCAGACAGAACGCTCGCATGCCGATACACATTCGAACAGAACGCTCGCATGCCGATACACATTCAGACAGAACGCTCTCATACAGATACACATTCACACAGAACACTCTCATGCCGATACACATTCAAACAGAACACTCACATGCCGATACACATTCACACAGAACGCTCGCATGCCGATACACATTCGAACAGAACACTCACATGCTGATACACATTCACACAGAACACTCACATGCAGATACACATTCACACAGAACACACGCATGCTGATACACATTCAGACAGAACGCTCGCATGCAGATACACATTCACACAGAACGCTCGCATGCAGATACACATTCGAACAGAACACTCACATGCCGATACACATTCAAACAGAACACTCACATGCCGATACACATTCATACAGAACACTCACATGCCGATACACATTCACACAGAACACTCACATGCCGATACACATTCATACAGAACACTCACATGCCGATACACATTCATACAGAACACTCACATGCCGATACACATTCAGACAGAACACTCACATGCCGATACACATTCACACAGAACACTCACATGCAGATACACATTCAAACAGAACACTCACATGCCGATACACATTCACACAGAACGCTCACATGCCGATACACATTCAGACAGAACACTCACATGCTGATACACATTCACACAGAACACACGCATGCTGATACACATTCAGACAGAACGCTCGCATGCAGATACAGATTCAAACAGAACGCTCGCATGCCGATACACATTCAGACAGAACACTCACATGCCGATACACATTCACACAGAACGCTCGCATGCAGATACACATTCAGACAGAACGCTCTCATGCCGATACACATTCAAACAGAACACTCACATGCTGATACACATTCACACAGAACGCTCGCATGCAGATACACATTCACACAGAACGCTCACATGCCGATACACATTCAGACATAACGCTCTCATGCCGATACACATTCAAACAGAACACTCACATGCCGATACACATTCACACAGAACGCTCGCATGCAGATACACATTCACACAGAACACTCACATGCCGATACACATTCAGACAGAACACTCACATGCAGATACACATTCACACAGAACACTCACATGCAGATACACATTCAAACAGAACACACGCATGCAGATACACATTCAAACAGAACACACGCATGCAGATACACATTCAAACAGAACACTCACATGCCGATACACATTCACACCGAACGCTCGCATGCAGATACACATTCACACAGAACGCTCGCACGCAGATACAGATTCGAACAGAACGCTCGCATGCCGATACAATTTCAGACAGAACGCTCGCATGCAGATACACATTCGAACAGAACGCTCGCATGCCGATACACTTTCGAACAGAACGCTCGCATGCAGATACACATTCGAACAGAACGCTCGCATGCCGATACACTTTCGAACAGAACGCTCGCATGCCGATACACTTTCGAACAGAACGCTCGCATGCAGATACACATTCGACCAGAACGCTCGCATGCCGATACACATTCGAACAGAACGCTCGCGTGCCGATACACATTCACACAGAACACACGCATGCAGATACACATTCACACAGAACGCTCGCATGCAGATACACATTCACACAGAACGCTCGCATGCCGATACACATTCACACAGAACACACGCATGCCGATACACATTCACACCGAATGTTCGCATGCCAATACACATTCATACTGAACGCCGCATGCCGATACACATTCGAACAGAACACTCACATGCCGATACACATTCACACAGAACACTCACATGCAGATACACATTCAAACAGAACGCTCACATGCCGATACACATTCACACAGAACACACGCATGCCGATACACATTCGAACAGAACACTCACATGCCGATACACATTCAGACAGAACGCTCGCATGCCGATACACATTCAAACAGAACGCTCGCATGCCGATACACATTCAGACAGAACGCTCTCATACAGATACACATTCACACAGAACACTCTCATGCCGATACACATTCAAACAGAACACTCACATGCCGATACACATTCACACAGAACACTCACATGCCGATACACATTCACACAGAACGCTCGCATGCCGATACACATTCGAACAGAACACTCACATGCCGATACACATTCACACAGAACACTCACATGCAGATACACATTCACACAGAACACACGCATGCTGATACACATTCAGACAGAACGCTCGCATGCAGATACACATTCACACAGAACGCTCGCATGCAGATACACATTCGAACAGAACACTCACATGCCGATACACATTCAAACAGAACACTCACATGCCGATACACATTCATACAGAACACTCACATGCCGATACACATTCATACAGAACACTCACATGCCGATACACATTCATACAGAACGCTCGCATGCAGATACACATTCACACAGAACGCTCGCATGCCGATACACATTCAGACAGAACGCTCACATGCCGATACACATTCGAACAGAACGCTCGCATGCCGATACACATTCATACAGAACACTCACATGCCGATACACATTCATACAGAACGCTCGCATGCAGATACACATTCACACAGAACACTCACATGCCGATACACATTCAGACAGAACACTCGCATGCCGATACACATTCAGACAGAACGCTCACATGCCGATACACATTCGAACAGAACGCTCGCATGCCGATACACATTCATACAGAACACTCACATGCCGATACACATTCATACAGAACGCTCGCATGCAGATACACATTCACACAGAACACTCACATGCCGATACACATTCAGACAGAACGCTCACATGCCGATACACATTCGAACAGAACGCTCGCATGCCGATACACATTCATACAGAACACTCACATGCCGATACACATTCATACAGAACACTCACATGCCGATACACATTCAGACAGAACACTCACATGCCGATACACATTCACACAGAACACTCACATGCAGATACACATTCAAACAGAACACTCACATGCCGATACACATTCACACAGAACGCTCACATGCCGATACACATTCAGACAGAACACTCACATGCTGATACACATTCAAACAGAACACTCGCATGCCGATACACATTCAAACAGAACACTCACATGCCGATACACATTCACACAGAACGCTCACATGCCGATACACATTCAGACAGAACACTCACATGCTGATACACATTCACACAGAACACACGCATGCTGATACACATTCAGACAGAACGCTCGCATGCAGATACAGATTCAAACAGAACGCTCGCATGCCGATACACATTCAGACAGAACACTCACATGCCGATACACATTCACACAGAACGCTCGCATGCAGATACACATTCAGACAGAACGCTCTCATGCCGATACACATTCAAACAGAACACTCACATGCTGATACACATTCACACAGAACGCTCGCATGCAGATACACATTCACACAGAACGCTCACATGCCGATACACATTCAGACAGAACGCTCTCATGCCGATACACATTCAAACAGAACACTCACATGCCGATACACATTCACACAGAACGCTCGCATGCAGATACACATTCACACAGAACACTCACATGCCGATACACATTCAGACAGAACACTCACATGCAGATACACATTCACACAGAACACTCACATGCAGATACACATTCAAACAGAACACACGCATGCAGATACACATTCAAACAGAACACTCACATGCCAATACACATTCAAACAGAACACTCACATGCCGATACACATTCAGACAGAACGCTCGCATGCAGATACACATTCACACAGAACACTCACATGCAGATACACATTCACACAGAACACTCACATGCCGATACACATTCAAACAGAACACACGCATGCCAATACACATTCAAACAGAACACACGCATGCCAATACACATTCAAACAGAACGCTCGCATGCAGATACACATTCACACAGAACACTCACATGCCGATACACATTCACACAGAACACACGCATGCCGATACACATTCACACAGAACGCTCACATGCCGATACACATTCACACAGAACACACGCATGCCGATACACATTCAAACAGAACACACGCATGCCGATACACATTCACACAGAACGCTCGCATGCAGATACACATTCACACAGAACACTCACATGCAGATACACATTCAAACAGAACACTCACATGCCGATACACATTCACACAGAACGCTCGCATGCAGATACACATTCACACAGAAAACTCACATGCAGATACACATTCACACAGAACACTCACATGCTGATACACATTCAAACAGAACACTCACATGCCGATACACATTCAAACAGAACACACGCATGCCAATACACATTCAAACAGAACGCTCGCATGCAGATACACATTCACACAGAACACTCACATGCCGATACACTTTCAAACAGAACGCTCACATGCCGATACACATTCAAACAGAACACTCGTATGCAGATACAGATTCACACAGAACACTCACATGCCGATACACATTCAAACAGAACACTCACATGCCAATACACATTCAAACAGAACACACGCATGCCAATACACATTCAAACAGAACGCTCGCATGCCGATACACATTCACACAGAACACTCACATGCCAATACACATTCAAACAGAACGCTCGCATGCCGATACACATTCGAACAGAACGCTCGCATGCCGATACACATTCACACAGAACACACGCATGCCGATACACATTCACACAGAACACACGCATGCCGATACACATTCACACCGAACGCTCGCATACAGATACACATTCACACAGACCACTCGCATGCAGATACAGATTCACACAGAACACTCACATGCCGATACACATTCAAACAGAACACTCACATGCCAATACACATTCAAACAGAACACACGCATGCCGATACATATTCACACAGAACACACGCATGCCGATACACATTGAAACAGAACGCTCATGCAGATACACATTCAAACAGAACGCTCACATGTCGATACTATTTCAGACAGAACGCTCACATGCTGATACACATTCACACAGAACGCTCACATGCCGATACTATTTCAGACAGAACACTCGCATGCCGATACACATTCACACCGAACGCTCGCATGCAGATACACATTCACACAGAACGCTCGCACGCAGATACAGATTCGAACAGAACGCTCGCATGCCGATACAATTTCAGACAGAACGCTCGCATGCAGATACACTTTCGAACAGAACGCTCGCATGCCGATACACTTTCGAACAGAACGCTCGCATGCAGATACACATTCGAACAGAACGCTCGCATGCCGATACACTTTCGAACAGAACGCTCGCATGCCGATACACTTTCGAACAGAACGCTCGCATGCAGATACACATTCGACCAGAACGCTCGCATGCCGATACACATTCGAACAGAACGCTCGCGTGCCGATACACATTCACACAGAACACACGCATGCAGATACACATTCACACAGAACGCTCGCATGCAGATACACATTCACACAGAACGCTCGCATGCCGATACACATTCACACAGAACACACGCATGCCGATACACATTCACACCGAATGTTCGCATGCCAATACACATTCATACTGAACGCCGCATGCCGATACACATTCGAACAGAACACTCACATGCCGATACACATTCACACAGAACACTCACATGCAGATACACATTCACACAGAACACACGCATGCCGATACACATTCGAACAGAACACTCACATGCCGATACACATTCAGACAGAACGCTCGCATGCCGATACACATTCGAACAGAACGCTCGCATGCCGATACACATTCAGACAGAACGCTCTCATACAGATACACATTCACACAGAACACTCTCATGCCGATACACATTCAAACAGAACACTCACATGCCGATACACATTCACACAGAACACTCACATGCCGATACACATTCACACAGAACGCTCGCATGCCGATACACATTCGAACAGAACACTCACATGCTGATACACATTCACACAGAACACTCACATGCAGATACACATTCACACAGAACACACGCATGCTGATACACATTCAGACAGAACGCTCGCATGCAGATACACATTCACACAGAACGCTCGCATGCAGATACACATTCGAACAGAACACTCACATGCCGATACACATTCAAACAGAACACTCACATGCCGATACACATTCATACAGAACACTCACATGCCGATACACATTCAGACAGAACACTCACATGCAGATACACATTCATACAGAACACTCACATGCCGATACACATTCATACAGAACACTCACATGCCGATACACATTCATACAGAACACTCACATGCCGATACACATTCAGACAGAACACTCACATGCCGATACACATTCACACAGAACACTCACATGCAGATACACATTCAAACAGAACACTCACATGCCGATACACATTCACACAGAACGCTCACATGCCGATACACATTCAGACAGAAAACTCACATGCTGATACACATTCACACAGAACACACGCATGCTGATACACATTCAGACAGAACGCTCGCATGCAGATACAGATTCAAACAGAACGCTCGCATGCCGATACACATTCAGACAGAACACTCACATGCCGATACACATTCACACAGAACGCTCGCATGCAGATACACATTCAGACAGAACGCTCTCATGCCGATACACATTCAAACAGAACACTCACATGCTGATACACATTCACACAGAACGCTCGCATGCAGATACACATTCACACAGAACGCTCACATGCCGATACACATTCAGACATAACGCTCTCATGCCGATACACATTCAAACAGAACACTCACATGCCGATACACATTCACACAGAACGCTCGCATGCAGATACACATTCACACAGAACACTCACATGCCGATACACATTCAGACAGAACACTCACATGCAGATACACATTCACACAGAACACTCACATACAGATACACATTCAAACAGAACACACGCATGCAGATACACATTCAAACAGAACACACGCATGCAGATACACATTCACACAGAACGCTCGCATGCTGATACACATTCACACCGAACACTCACATGCCAATACACATTCAAACAGAACACTCACATGCCGATACACATTCAAACAGAACACACGCATGCCAATACACATTCAAACAGAACACACGCATGCCAATACACATTCAAACAGAACGCTCGCATGCAGATACACATTCACACAGAACACTCACATGCCGATACACATTCACACAGAACACACGCATGCCGATACACATTCACACAGAACGCTCACATGCCGATACACATTCACACAGAACACACCCTGCCGATACACATTCAAACAGAACACACGCATGCCGATACACATTCACACAGAACGCTCGCATGCAGATACACATTCACACAGAACACTCACATGCAGATACACATTCAAACAGAACACTCACATGCCGATACACATTCACACAGAACGCTCGCATGCAGATACACATTCACACAGAACACTCACATGCAGATACACATTCACACAGAACACTCACATGCTGATACACATTCAAACAGAACACTCACATGCCGATACACATTCAAACAGAACACACGCATGCCAATACACATTCAAACAGAACGCTCGCATGCAGATACACATTCACACAGAACACTCACATGCCGATACACTTTCAAACAGAACGCTCACATGCCGATACACATTCAAACAGAACACTCGCATGCAGATACAGATTCACACAGAACACTCACATGCCGATACACATTCAAACAGAACACTCACATGCCAATACACATTCAAACAGAACACACGCATGCCAATACACATTCACACAGAACACTCACATGCCAATACACATTCAAACAGAACGCTCGCATGCCGATACACATTCGAACAGAACGCTCGCATGCCGATACACATTCACACAGAACACACGCATGCCGATACACATTCACACAGAACACACGCATGCCGATACACATTCACACCGAACGCTCGCATGCAGATACACATTCACACAGAACGCTCGCACGCAGATACAGATTCGAACAGAACGCTCGCATGCCGATACAATTTCAGACAGAACGCTCGCATGCAGATACACATTCAGACAGAACGCTTGCATGCCGATACAATTTCAGACAGAACGCTCGCATGCAGATACACATTCACACAGAACACACGCATGCCGATACACATTCACACCGAACGCTCGCATGCAGATACACATTCACACAGAACGCTCGCACGCAGATACACATTCGAACAGAACACTCGCATGCCGATACACATTCACACAGAACGCTCGCATGCCAATACACATTCACACAGAATGCTCGCATGCAGATACACATTCAAACAGAACGCTCGCACGCAGATACACATTCGAACAGAACACTCGCATGCCGATACACATTCACACAGAACGCTCGCATGCCAATACACATTCACACAGAACGCTCGCATGCAGATACACATTCGAACAGAACGCTCACATGCCGATACAATTTCAGACAGAACGCTTGCATGCAGATACACATTCGAACAGAACGCTCGCATACAGATACACATTCGAACAGAACGCTCGCATGCCGATACACATTTACACAGAACACACGCATGCCGATACACACTCACACTGAACGCTCGCATGCAGATACACATTCACACAGAACGCTCGCACGCAGATACACATTCGAACAGAACGCTCGCATGCCGATACAATTTCTGACAGAACGCTCGCATGCAGATACACATTCGACCAGAACGCTCGCATGCCGATACACATTCACACAGAACACACGCATGCTGATACACATTCAGACAGAACGCTCGCATGCAGATACACATTCAAACAGAACACTCACATGCCGATACACATTCAGACAGAACGCTCTCATGCCGATACACATTCGAACAGAACGCTCTCATGCCGATACACATTCGAACAGAACGCTCACATGCCGATACACATTCAAACAGAACACTCGCATGCCGATACACATTCACACCGAACGCTCGCATGCCGATACACATTCACACCGAACGCTCGCATGCAGATACACATTCACACCGAACGCTCGCATGCAGATACACATTCAGACAGAACGCTCGCATGCCGATACACATTCGAACAGAACGCTCACATGCCGATACACATTCAAACAGAACACTCGCATGCCGATACACATTCAAACAGAACACTCGCATGCCGATACACATTCACACAGAACACACGCATGCCGATACACATTCACACCGAACGCTCGCATGCAGATACACATTCACACAGAACGCTCGCACGCAGATACACATTCACACAGAATGCTCGCATGCAGATACACATTCAAACAGAACGCTCGCACGCAGATACACATTCGAACAGAACACTCGCATGCCGATACACATTCACACAGAACGCTCGCATGCCAATACACATTCACACAGAACGCTCGCATGCAGATACACATTCGAACAGAACGCTCACATGCCGATACAATTTCAGACAGAACGCTTGCATGCAGATACACATTCGAACAGAACGCTCGCATACAGATACACATTCGAACAGAACGCTCGCATGCCGATACACATTCACACAGAACACACGCATGCCGATACACACTCACACCGAACGCTCGCATGCAGATACACATTCACACAGAACGCTCGCACGCAGATACACATTCGAACAGAACGCTCGCATGCCGATACAATTTCTGACAGAACGCTCGCATGCAGATACACATTCGACCAGAACGCTCGCATGCCGATACACATTCACACAGAACACACGCATGCTGATACACATTCAGACAGAACGCTCGCATGCAGATACACATTCAAACAGAACACTCACATGCCGATACACATTCAGACAGAACGCTCTCATGCCGATACACATTCGAACAGAACGCTCTCATGCCGATACACATTCGAACAGAACGCTCACATGCCGATACACATTCAAACAGAACACTCGCATGCCGATACACATTCACACCGAACGCTCGCATGCCGATACACATTCACACCGAACGCTCGCATGCAGATACACATTCACACCGAACGCTCGCATGCAGATACACATTCAGACAGAACGCTCGCATGCCGATACACATTCGAACAGAACGCTCACATGCCGATACACATTCAAACAGAACACTCGCATGCCGATACACATTCAAACAGAACACTCGCATGCCGATACACATTCACACAGAACACACGCATGCCGATACACATTCACACCGAACGCTCGCATGCAGATACACATTCACACAGAATGCTCGCACGCAGATACAGATTCGAACAGAACGCTCGCATGCCGATACAATTTCAGACAGAACGCTCGCATGCAGATACACATTCGAACAGAACACTCGCATGCCGATACAATTTCAGACAGAACGCTCGCATGCAGATACACATTCGACCAGAACGCTCGCATGCCGATACAC
The DNA here is from genome assembly GCF_048418815.1 of Hemitrygon akajei. Lineage (NCBI taxonomy): Eukaryota > Metazoa > Chordata > Chondrichthyes > Myliobatiformes > Dasyatidae > Hemitrygon > Hemitrygon akajei. The sequence goes on along the minus strand of NC_133124.1, from coordinate 221,359,853 downwards.
ATTCACACAGAACACACGCATGCAGATTCACATTCAAACAGAACGCTCGCATGCAGATACACATTCACACAGAACACACGCATGCAGATACACATTCGAACATAACGCTCGCATGCTGATACACATTCAAACAGAACGCTCGCATGCAGATACACATTCACACAGAACACACGCATGCAGATACACATTCGAACAGAATGCTCACATGCCGATACACATTCATACAGAACGCTCACATGCCGATACACATTCAAACAGAACACTCGCATGCCGATACACATTCAAACAGAACACTCGCATGCCGATACACATTCACACAGAACACACGCATGCCGATACACATTCACACCGAACGCTCGCATGCAGATACACATTCACACAGAACGCTCGCACGCAGATACAGATTCGAACAGAACGCTCGCATGCCGATACAATTTCAGACAGAACGCTCGCATGCAGATACACATTCGAACAGAACACTCGCATGCCGATACAATTTCAGACAGAACGCTCGCATGCAGATACACATTCGACCAGAACGCTCGCATGCCGATACACATTCACACAGAACACACGCATGCAGATTCACATTCAAACAGAACGCTCGCATGCAGATACACATTCACACAGAACACACGCATGCAGATACACATTCGAACATAACGCTCGCATGCTGATACACATTCAAACAGAACGCTCGCATGCAGATACACATTCACACAGAACACACGCATGCAGATACACATTCGAACAGAATGCTCACATGCTGATACACATTCAAACAGAACACTCACATGCTGATACACATTCACACAGAACACACGCATGCCGATACATATTCACACAGAACACACGCATGCCGATACACATTGAAACAGAACGCTCATGCAGATACACATTCAAACAGAACGCTCACATGCCGATACTATTTCAGACAGAACGCTCACATGCTGATACACATTCACACAGAACGCTCACATGCCGATACTATTTCAGACAGAACACTCGCATGCCGATACACATTCACACCGAACGCTCGCATGCAGATACACATTCACACAGAACGCTCGCACGCAGATACAGATTCGAACAGAACGCTCGCATGCCGATACAATTTCAGACAGAACGCTCGCATGCAGATACACATTCGAACAGAACGCTCGCATGCCGATACACTTTCGAACAGAACGCTCGCATGCAGATACACATTCGAACAGAACGCTCGCATGCCGATACACTTTCGAACAGAACGCTCGCATGCCGATACACTTTCGAACAGAACGCTCGCATGCAGATACACATTCGACCAGAACGCTCGCATGCCGATACACATTCGAACAGAACGCTCGCGTGCCGATACACATTCACACAGAACACACGCATGCAGATACACATTCACACAGAACGCTCGCATGCAGATACACATTCACACAGAACGCTCGCATGCCGATACACATTCACACAGAACACACGCATGCCGATACACATTCACACCGAATGTTCGCATGCCAATACACATTCATACTGAACGCCGCATGCCGATACACATTCGAACAGAACACTCACATGCCGATACACATTCACACAGAACACTCACATGCAGATACACATTCACACAGAACACACGCATGCCGATACACATTCGAACAGAACACTCACATGCCGATACACATTCAGACAGAACGCTCGCATGCCGATACACATTCAAACAGAACGCTCGCATGCCGATACACATTCAGACAGAACGCTCTCATACAGATACACATTCACACAGAACACTCTCATGCCGATACACATTCAAACAGAACACTCACATGCCGATACACATTCACACAGAACACTCACATGCCGATACACATTCACACAGAACGCTCGCATGCCGATACACATTCGAACAGAACACTCACATGCCGATACACATTCACACAGAACACTCACATGCAGATACACATTCACACAGAACACACGCATGCTGATACACATTCAGACAGAACGCTCGCATGCAGATACACATTCACACAGAACGCTCGCATGCAGATACACATTCGAACAGAACACTCACATGCCGATACACATTCAAACAGAACACTCACATGCCGATACACATTCATACAGAACACTCACATGCCGATACACATTCATACAGAACACTCACATGCCGATACACATTCATACAGAACACTCACATGCCGATACACATTCAGACAGAACACTCACATGCCGATACACATTCACACAGAACACTCACATGCAGATACACATTCAAACAGAACACTCACATGCCGATACACATTCACACAGAACGCTCACATGCCGATACACATTCAGACAGAACACTCACATGCTGATACACATTCAAACAGAACACTCGCATGCCGATACACATTCAAACAGAACACTCACATGCCGATACACATTCATACAGAACACTCACATGCCGATACACATTCATACAGAACACTCACATGCCGATACACATTCAGACAGAACACTCACATGCCGATACACATTCACACAGAACACTCACATGCAGATACACATTCAAACAGAACACTCACATGCCGATACACATTCACACAGAACGCTCACATGCCGATACACATTCAGACAGAACACTCACATGCTGATACACATTCACACAGAACACACGCATGCTGATACACATTCAGACAGAACGCTCGCATGCAGATACAGATTCAAACAGAACGCTCGCATGCCGATACACATTCAGACAGAACACTCACATGCCGATACACATTCACACAGAACGCTCGCATGCAGATACACATTCAGACAGAACGCTCTCATGCCGATACACATTCAAACAGAACACTCACATGCTGATACACATTCACACAGAACGCTCGCATGCAGATACACATTCACACAGAACGCTCACATGCCGATACACATTCAGACAGAACGCTCTCATGCCGATACACATTCAAACAGAACACTCACATGCCGATACACATTCACACAGAACGCTCGCATGCAGATACACATTCACACAGAACACTCACATGCCGATACACATTCAGACAGAACACTCACATGCAGATACACATTCACACAGAACACTCACATGCAGATACACATTCAAACAGAACACACGCATGCAGATACACATTCAAACAGAACACTCACATGCCAATACACATTCAAACAGAACACTCACATAGATAGATAGATAGATAGATAGATAGATACTTTATTCATCCCCATGGGGAAATTCAACATTTTTTCCAATGTCCCATACACTTGTTGTAGCAAAAACTCATTATATACAATACTTAACTCAGTAATAATATGATATGCATCTAAATCACTAACTCAAAAAGCATTAATAATAGCTTTAAAAAAAGTTCTTAAGTCCTGGCAGTTGAATTGTAAAGCCTAATGGCATTGGGGAGTATTGACCTCTTCATCCTGTCTGAGGAGCATTGCATCGACAGTAACCTGTCGCTGAAACTGCTTCTCTGTCTCTGGATGGTGCTATGTAGAGGATGTTCAGGGTTTTCCATAATTGACCGTAGCCTACTCAGCGCCCTTCGCTCAGCTACCGATGATAAACTCTCCAGTACTTTGCCCACGACAGAGCCCGCCTTCCTTATCAGCTTATTAAGACGTGAGGCGTCCTTCTTCTTAATGCTTCCTCCCCAACACGCCACCACAAAGAAGAGGGCGCTCTCAACAACTGACCTATAGAACATCATCAGCATCTCACTGCAGACATTGAATGACGCCAACCTTCTAAGGAAGTACAGTCGACTCTGTGCCTTCCTGCACAAGGCATCTGTGTTGGCAGTCCAGTCTAGCTTCTCGTCCAACTGTACTCCCAGATACTTGTAGGTCTTAACCTGCTCCACACATTCTCCATTAATGATCACTGGCTCCATATGAGGCCTAGATCTCCTAAAGTCCACCACCATCTCCTTGGTCTTGGTGACATTGAGACGCAGGTAGTTTGAGTTGCACCATATCACAAAGTCCTGTATCAGTTTCCTATACTCCTCCTCCTGTCCATTCCTGACACACCCCACTATGGCCGTGTCATCAGCGAACTTCTGCACATGGCAGGACTCCGAGTTATATTGGAAGTCAGATGTGTACAGGGTGAACAGGACCGGAGAGAGTACGGTTCCCTGTGGCGCTCCTGTGCTGCTGACCACTGTGTCAGACCTACAGTCTCCCAACCGCACATACTGAGGTCTATCTGTCAAGTAGTCCACTATCCAATCCACCATGTGAGAGTCTACTCCCATCTCCGTTAGTTTGTGCTTTAAGATCTTGGGCTGGATGGTGTTAAAGGCACTAGAGAAGTCAAGGAATGTAATCCTCACAGCACAACTGACCCCATCTAGGTGAGAGAGTGATTTGTGCAGCAAATACGTGATAGCATCCTCCACTCCCACCTTCTCCTTATACGCAAACTGAATACGCCGATACACATTCAGACAGAACGCTCGCATGCAGATACACATTCACACAGAACACTCACATGCAGATACACATTCACACAGAACACTCACATGCCGATACACATTCAAACAGAACACACGCATGCCAATACACATTCAAACAGAACACACGCATGCCAATACACATTCAAACAGAACGCTCGCATGCAGATACACATTCACACAGAACACTCACATGCCGATACACATTCACACAGAACACACGCATGCCGATACACATTCACACAGAACGCTCACATGCCGATACACATTCACACAGAACACACGCATGCCGATACACATTCAAACAGAACACACGCATGCCGATACACATTCACACAGAACGCTCGCATGCAGATACACATTCACACAGAACACTCACATGCAGATACACATTCAAACAGAACACTCACATGCCGATACACATTCACACAGAACGCTCGCATGCAGATACACATTCACACAGAACACTCACATGCAGATACACATTCACACAGAACACTCACATGCTGATACACATTCAAACAGAACACTCACATGCCGATACACATTCAAACAGAACACACGCATGCCAATACACATTCAAACAGAACGCTCGCATGCAGATACACATTCACACAGAACACTCACATGCCGATACACATTCAAACAGAACGCTCACATGCCGATACACATTCAAACAGAACACTCGCATGCAGATACAGATTCACACAGAACACTCACATGCCGATACACATTCAAACAGAACACTCACATGCCAATACACATTCAAACAGAACACACGCATGCCAATACACATTCAAACAGAACGCTCGCATGCCGATACACATTCACACAGAACACACGCATGCCGATACACATTCACACAGAACACACGCATGCCGATACACATTCACACCGAACGCTCACATGCAGATACACATTCACACAGAACGCTCGCACGCAGATACAGATTCGAACAGAACGCTCGCATGCCGATACAATTTCAGACAGAACGCTCGCATGCAGATACACATTCAGACAGAACGCTTGCATGCCGATACAATTTCAGACAGAACGCTCGCATGCAGATACACATTCACACAGAACACACACATGCCAATACACATTCACACCGAACGCTCGCATGCAGATACACATTCACACAGAACGCTCGCACGCAGATACACATTCGAACAGAACACTCGCATGCCGATACACATTCACACAGAACGCTCGCATGCCAATACACATTCACACAGAATGCTCGCATGCAGATACACATTCAAACAGAACGCTCGCACGCAGATACACATTCGAACAGAACACTCGCATGCCGATACACATTCACACAGAACGCTCGCATGCCAATACACATTCACACAGAACGCTCGCATGCAGATACACATTCGAACAGAACGCTCACATGCCGATACAATTTCAGACAGAACGCTTGCATGCAGATACACATTCGAACAGAACGCTCGCATGCCGATACACATTCACACAGAACACACGCATGCCGATACACACTCACACCGAACGCTCGCATGCAGATACACATTCACACAGAACGCTCGCACGCAGATACACATTCGAACAGAACGCTCGCATGCCGATACAATTTCAGACAGAACGCTCGCATGCAGATACACATTCGACCAGAACGCTCGCATGCCGATACACATTCACACAGAACACACGCATGCTGATACACATTCAAACAGAACGCTCGCATGCCGATACACATTCGAACAGAACGCTCGCATGCCGATACACATTCAAACAGAACACTCACATGCCGATACACATTCAAACAGAACGCTCGCATGCCGATACACATTCAAACAGAACACTCGCATGCCGATACACATTCACACAGAACACACGCATGCCGATACACATTCACACCGAACGCTCGCACGCAGATACAGATTCGAACAGAACGCTCGCATGCCGATACAATTTCAGACAGAACGCTCGCATGCAGATACACATTCAAACAGAACACTCACATGCCGATACACATTCACACAGAACGCTCGCATGCCGATACACATTCGAACAGAATGCTCGCATACCGATACACATTCACACAGAACGCTCGCATACCGATACACATTCACACAGAACACACGCATGCCAATACACATTCAGACATAATGCTTTCTATGATGCATCAACAATCATTGGTTATAGTTGACGGGGACATACCCCCCTGTGACCCTGTAAATTGTCTCAGGAAATCTATTTCCCTCCCATACCCTAAGGAGGTGCAGGGGGAGTTGATTAGCTGCTGCATTTATGATAAATACCCCTCCGTTCAGGCTTGGACCAAAGATAGTTAAAAAGCTATGAGCCAATGGGCACATAGGAGACAGTACTTCAAAGTTCAAAGTAAATTTATTATCAATGTGCATATTATGTCACATTTTACTAGCCTGTGATTTATTTTCCTGCAGGCATTCACAGCAGATACAAATATATACAATGGATTCGATGAAAGACTACACAGCAACAAGAGAACACACACAAAATGCCGGAGGAACTCGGCAGGTAGGCAGCATCCTTGGAGATGAGTAAATAGTTGATGTTTCAGGCCGAGACCCTTCTTCAGGACTCAAAGACAGAGAAGCAAGCAAAGTGCAAAAGAAGAGTAACTGTGCAAATGCAAATAAATATATTAATACATACACACATAGAACTGAAAACATGAGTTGCAGAGTCCCTGAGAGTAAGTCCACAGATTGTGGAATCAGTCCAGTGTTGGGGTGGTTGAAGTTTCCCCCGGTAAGGTGCAAGGTGACAGGAATATAAGGAGAGGGAGCCGGAACTAATGGGTTTGTTCCCGTGGTATCTGCAGGAATGTGAGGAGCTGAAAGGTCTTCCTTCATCATTGTAAGATACAGTATTAATGATATTTTTTACTTTTGTAATTTATAGTAATTTAGGCCTTTGCTGCCACAAAACAACAAATTCACATAATCCAAGTCTGTGATAATCAACCTGATCCTCTGGTTTTGAAGGAATCTTCTCAGTCTGCAGAGATAAGTTATGGTAAAACGCGGAACAGGCTGATGAAGCAGGGATTCAAAGTGAGGACTTCACATTCAGATTCAGTATTTGTCACATGTACAGTACATCAAACCACACAGTGAAACGCATGGTTTGCGTTAACAACCAACACGAACAGAGGGCAGCCCGCAAGTTTTGTCACACGTTCCACAAGACCGTAAGACATAGGAGCAGAGTTAGGCCATTTGACCCATCGAGTCTGCTCTGCCATTTCATCATGGCCAATCGATTTTCGCTCTCAGCCCCAGTCTCCTGCCTTCTCCCCGTATCCCTTCATGCCCTGACCAATCAAGAAACTATCAACCTCTGTTTTAAATTTACCTGCACAGCTGCCTGTGGCAACAAATTGCACAGATCCAGTGCCAGCATTACGTGCCCACCATGTTCAGCTGAACAACACAAGCAACGACAGCCACCAAAGGCCCTACCCATCTCTACCCACCAAAATTATTTTTGTTTCTAGCCTGTACTGAAGGATATTTTAAGTATATGCAGCAGCTAATCAACTTCCCACCTCATTCTCTCTTCTTCCCTCACTCATTGGGAGGAAGATACAAAAGACAACACAACTTGCAAGAGTCTAACCGTAATGAGTGCGTGATTATTATGAAAGACCAACCAGTTCACTGGCACCCTTCAGAGAGGATATGTTACTTCCAAAGACCTTTGCACTAACCCTGGCCAAACTTGTGGCCATGACTTTTGTTTGTCTCTTTTTCACCATAAGCAGCTTTACCAGACTCCAGTGCAGGCAGACGAGAGACGGGTGACAAGTGAGCTACATTCCACTGTCATTCTTGGCACTGGAGAGGTGATGTGTGTGAATGCGGATTGGAAGTCCAGCACTGAACGAGTGCTAGGTGGCCGCCAGAGGACCAACACATCAAAGACTCTCCCCTCCACCTCTATTCCATTAAAAGGGACTTCTTTCATTCAGCTAATTTGCTTCAGGTTTGAAGGAAAAGTTAATCTAATTACTCTTAATTGTGTTGTTAGCCAAGCAATTGTTTTTCAACACTCTCACCTCTTTGATAAAGTTTGAGGCTGCTGCATTTTACCTAAGCTGATAAGAGGAGCCTCCACGTAAGTGCTTTGTATTCGTGTGGCAGGAGCTGGCTCAGTACACACTGGCAGTGATTAGCAAAGGGTCATTGTGGCTCTGCCTTGTAAATTTGCGGTCACGGTTGTGTATTGCTACAGCCACTGGCAGCTTCAACATGCCGTCTTGAAGTAACAGTGTGGGAGACCCTCCAAGGAGATGATCTGCCTTCCTGAACATCCCTGCCATGCCATACCGCAGGTATGTGGTACCGCAAGCTGTGGTAACAAGTTTGTCCGTGTACAATGCAGGCCAGGCAGCATCTTTCCTCGTGTTTGTCCGTGTACAATGCAGGCCAGGCAGCATCTTTCCTCGTGTTTGTCCGCGTACAATGCAGGCCAGGCAGCATCTTTCCTCGTGTTTGTCCGCGTACAATGCAGGCCAGGCAGCATCTTTCCTCGTGTTTGTCCGCGTACAATGCAGGCCAGGCAGCATCTTTCCTCGTGTTTGTCCGCGTACAATGCAGGCCAGGCAGCATCTTTCCTCGTGTTTGTCCGTCTACAATGCAGGCCAGGCAGCATCTTTCCTCGTGTTTGTACGTGTACAATGCAGGCCAGGCAGCATCTTTCCTCGTGTTTGTCCGTCTACAATGCAGGCCAGGCAGCATCTTTCCTCGTGTTTGTCCGTCTACAATGCAGGCCAGGCAGCATCTTTCCTCGTGTTTGTCCGTGTACAATGCAGGCCAGGCAGCATCTTTCCTTGTGTTTGTCCGTGTACAATGCAGGCCAGGCAGCATCTTTCCTCGTGTTTGTCCGTGTACAATGCAGGCCAGGCAGCATCTTTCCTCGTGTTTGTCCGTCTACAATGCAGGCCAGGCAGCATCTTTCCTCGTGTTTGTCCGTCTACAATGCAGGCCAGGCAGCATCTTTCCTCGTGTTTGTCCGCGTACAATGCAGGCCAGGCAGCATCTTTCCTCGTGTTTGTCCGCGTACAATGCAGGCCAGGCAGCATCTTTCCTCGTGTTTGTCCGCGTACAATGCAGGCCAGGCAGCATCTTTCCTCGTGTTTGTCCGCGTACAATGCAGGCCAGGCAGCATCTTTCCTCGTGTTTGTCCGTGTACAATGCAGGCCAGGCAGCATCTTTCCTCGTGTTTGTCCGCGTACAATGCAGGCCAGGCAGCATCTTTCCTCGTGTTTGTCCGCGTACAATGCAGGCCAGGCAGCATCTTTCCTCGTGTTTGTCCGCGTACAATGCAGGCCAGGCAGCATCTTTCCTCGTGTTTGTCCGCGTACAATGCAGGCCAGGCAGCATCTTTCCTCGTGTTTGTCCGCGTACAATGCAGGCCAGGCAGCATCTTTCCTCGTGTTTGTCCGCGTACAATGCAGGCCAGGCAGCATCTTTCCTCGTGTTTGTCCGCGTACAATGCAGGCCAGGCAGCATCTTTCCTCGTGTTTGTCCGCGTACAATGCAGGCCAGGCAGCATCTTTCCTCGTGTTTGTCCGCGTACAATGCAGGCCAGGCAGCATCTTACCTCGTGTTTGTCCGTCTACAATGCAGGCCAGGCAGCATCTTTCCTCGTGTTTGTCCGCGTACAATGCAGGCCAGGCAGCATCTTTCCTCGTGTTTGTCCGCGTACAATGCAGGCCAGGCAGCATCTTTCCTCGTGTTTGTCCGCGTACAATGCAGGCCAGGCAGCATCTTTCCTCGTGTTTGTCCGCGTACAATGCAGGCCAGGCAGCATCTTTCCTCGTGTTTGTCCGTGTACAATGCAGGCCAGGCAGCATCTTTCCTCGTGTTTGTCCGTGTACAATGTTTGCTTTCCGAAAGCGGGGACATGAAAGACAGCAGATGCTGGAGCCTGGAACAACATGCAGAGGTCTGGAGGAACTCAGCCTCTAAGAAGGGAGGTGGGCAGTTGATATTTCAGGTGGGGACCCGCTCATCTGGACTGACCCACTGAGTTTCTTTGTTGCTCCATTTGTGAAACTCAGCTCCTCAGGAACCAAATTTCAGAACTGGAGTTTAACTTGAACCATTGATCTATCACACACTTGCATATCTCAAAGTCAAACCCTTGTTCACAGGGTTGATTCAATGCCTTCTCCACAAAGAGCCCCGCTATTATAAAACTATTAAACGGTTCCCCTTTTCGATAAGACAGATTCGCAATCTACCTCATCACTAGAATTCAGAAGAATGAGGGGTGACCTCCTTGAAACCTATTGAATAATGAAAGGCCTTGATAGAGTCGATGTGGAGAGCATGTTTCCTGTGGTGGGAGAGTCTAGGACCAGAGGACACAGCTTTGGAATAGAGGGGCATCCTTTTAGAATGGAGATGAGGAGGAATTTCTTTAGTCAGAGAATTGTGAATCTGGAATTCTTTGCCACAGGCAGCCACGGAGGCCAAGTTTTTATGTATATTTAAGGCAGAGGTTGACAAATTCTTGATTGGTCAGGGCATGAAGGGATACGGGGAGAAGGCAGGAGATTGGGGCTGAGAGGAAAATTGGATCAGCCATGATGAAATGGGGAGCAGACGATGGGCCAAATGGCCTAATTCTGCTCCTATATCTTATGGTCTACTATGATCTTCACCTCTCTGTCTAGCTGCACTGCCCTTTTTCTGTAGCTGTTCCACTTACATTCTACATTGTTATTGCTTTCCCTCAGTGCATGAAGGGTGTGATCAGACTACTGCTTGCCGTTATATCTCAGTACAAGAGACAATAATAAACCAATTCCAATTCATTTGCAGAATCACAAAGTAGAAGAGGCCGCTCAGCCTGTGTTGGCGAAATTTATTTTTATTTAGAGATACAGCACGGAACACGTCCTTCCGGAATCTGAGCTACAGAACCTGTCAACCCACCGTTTTAACCCTAGCCTAAGCATAGGAAAAGTTACAATGACTGGAACGTTGTTGGACTGTGGGAGGAAACCAGAGCACTTGGAGGAAACCCACACACATCACGGGGAGAACACACAAACTCTTTATAGAAGAAGCCAGAATTAAGCTCCAAATTCCAATGCCCCTGGCGATAATAGTGTTGCGCTAACCATTGTGACTTCAAGTGAATGCTATTCTGCTCACTCTGACCGAGGTCTCTGAATTTCATGTTCAGTTACCGAATGTTAAATGTGCTTCCGTAACTCTGCTCACTGGAAGTCACCAAATCAAACATCCGTGGATCTTCAGGCAGTTATCATTGATCTGGCCCCAGTCACTTTAAGAGACCCTGACAGAAGCCGCCCGATAGAGGAAGGGGGCATTAGAACCCCACCCGACAGAGGAGGGTGGCATTAGAAATACCTGATGAGGGGCAGGGGGCATTAAACCCAACCTGATGGAGGACCCATGTGACATAGTAGGAAGCCATTAGAACCCATGCAAGAGGAGAGGGGCATTAGAAACCCACCTGATGCGAAAGGAGTGCATGAGATCCCAGCTAATGGGATAGGGGAGGCATGAGAATCTATCAAACGGAGGGAAGGCATTAGAAACAACCAATGGAGGGGCATTAGAAATACCTGATGGGGGGGACATTAGAAATACCTGATGGGGGGGGGACATTAGAAATACCTGATGGAGGGGGGCATTAGAAATACCTGATGGGGGACATTAGAAATACCTGATGGGGGGGGACATTAGAAATACCTGATGGAAGGGGGGACATTAGAAATACCTGATGGGGGGGGACATTAGAAATACCTGATGGAGGGGGACATTAGAAATACCTGATGGGGGGCATTAGAAATACCTGTGGCAGGGGGACATTAGAAGTACCTGATGGGGGGTGGGGGAAAGAATGCAAGGTGGTAATATATTTTTCATTCACTGGTATTCTCACCAGAGGCCAGCCATAGTCTGAAGCCTAGCTTCATTGGAAAGTACATTCAGACAGGGGACTTCGTACAATAGTGGGGTATTCAAAGGTAAACACTAACGATGTTCACAGTAGAATTCATGTTGTTTGAGCCCTTGGTGGCTCCCACACCAGTGTCATCAATTATAACCACACCATTACAGCACAGTACAGACCCTTTGGCCCACTATGCTGTGCCTAATCTTTTAACCTACTCTAAAATTATTCTAACCCTTCCTTCCCACAATTTTTCTTTCATCCATGTGCCTATCTAACAGTTTCTTTACTGTCTCTGATGATTCTGCCTTTACCACCACCTCTAGCACTCACCACTACCTGTATGAGAAAGCTACCTCTGAAATCCCCCCTATATTTTCCTCCAATAACCTTAAAATTATGCTCCTGCATATTGGCCACTTCTGCCCTTGGAAAAAGTCTCTGACTGTCCTCTTGAACTCAATAAGTTCTTATTGCATATTCTCTGTATTCTTCTCTATATCTCATGTTCTCAGTATTATTTTTTATTTGCACAGTTTGTCTTCTTTAGCACATTGACTGTATGTTTAGTTTTCATAAATTCTATTGTATTTCTTTATACCTGCAAGAAAATGAATAATATGTGGCAACCCATACATACTTAAAATAAATTTACTTTGAACTCTCTTTTTCCCTTCTTCCCTCTGTCTCTCACCCTATTCCATCTCTCTTTTCTTCCCTCCCTTTGTCTTCTCTCTCTCCCTCCCTCTTTCTCTCTCTGCCTCCCTCCTGCTCTCTCTCCCTCCCTGTCTCTCCCTCCCTCTATCTCTCTCTCTGTCTCTCAGAGTCAGATCTATCACCACTCAGCTGATGTTGTTGAAAGATGATCTGGTTAGTCTCCCACACTGCTCTTCACGCGGAGTTTGCTGCCTGCTGCAGTTCATACATTATGAACAATGTTCCCTCTCTCACTTTTTTCACAACTGCATGGAGCAGGAAATTTTTACATGGCCTGAAAACTGTGAGGTATGCTTTTCTTTAGTAATAAGCACATGAAACACAAACCACAGCTCACAAGTAAACAATGTCAGGCAGTCAAAGCAACCGACAGGCACAACGGCAAGAGTAAAATGTTTTGTCTTGACAGCGTCAGCGTTTAGCAGGCCAGTGGTTTATTAGCAATTAGCTACCAACTTCCATTCTGTGTTTATTGTTACAATCTGTAACTGTGTTGTAACTTGAAACATTGACAATGTAAATAGGTTGCAGCATTAAAATATTTCAAAGTAAAGATTCTGGTATATTTATTGTTTAGAAAATTTATGGATTAAATTCATTAGCACATAATTAATTACAGGGTCTTTCAAAGTTATACTAACATACTAACGTCAAGATGACGTTAACATTATATAAATAAAAATTCCAGCTGTTTAGCAACAAAGGCTATGTGCACGGGAGCATTTCAGTTACCGTGTGGCTGTGTATCCGTACTGCTCAGTGGTTATGAAGTGCCGTGGACATGCAAGTCTTTCTGAAGCAGGTAGTTAATGTGAAAACCAAGCCAGGAGGAGGGATGGGGGGGGGGGGGAGCCTGAAGACACACACTTGGTGTTGTAGGAACAGCCTCCTTCCCCTTCACCATCAAAATTCTCAACAGTCCATGAACACTGCCTGCATATCTTGTTCTCTTTTCGCACTAGTTATTTAATTCTTTTATTTAGGGTATATTTCTTATTGTCTTTTATAATATAGTGTATATATTGCACTGTGCTGCTGCAAAGCAACAAATCACAGGACATATCTTGGTGATGATAAACCTGATTCTGGTTCCGAATCCAAGGTGGTTGTAGGGGTTCAGGGATGCCTGTGCCTCCTTTAATAGACCACACTCTCTAGTGATTCAGAAAGATGAGCCACACTTCAAGGCAATTCCCCTTAACACTGTTAATGACTATCAATGTTGTGATAACTTGACTGAAGTGTTTGAAAGAGGGGCCACTATTACCCTGCGTTTGTCCAGTGTTTACTGAGGGCTGGAGTCAGGACAAGTCATTAACCCGCCACGGGAACCAGTAGCAAGAATCTTTTGATTCAACAAGTGACTGAGAGAGTGTACCTCCCGAGTGTCCGCCTCCCCCCATCCACCCGCCTCCCTGTGAGCTTCCATTTCTCCGGATCATCTAGCCCTCTCTGCTATCCGGGGACCGGTTCTCCTCTCCCGGCGATGGAATAAAGTCAAAGGAGGCTGAACATCGGTGCAGCGTTAAAAAAGCACTTTCTATTCAAAGACATGGGACTTGCTGTGACACTCGTCACCCAGGCAATATGAGACTGCAGATCCACTCATGCCTGGAGCCCACAATTGACAGCAACTCAGTCAGCTATACGAAACCCTAATAAAATGCGCACTTGATGTTGTGAGGGTCGACTCCAAGATTGCAACCAAGAGCTGAGATTATTTTTATGCGCATCTCCTCTGTTTCTGCAGCCTTCCGTTCTACTTGAAAAGGATTTTTTTTTTAAAAAAAGAAGCATTTAATTCCCAAGCTCCAGAGCACCGCTGCTCTCCGGGGCTGTAAACTGCATTAAAGACGCAGGTTCCCTCTCCCACCCCCTTCCCTTCACCGGGGCCTCTGTCGAATTACTGTCGGAGGACAGCAAACAACAAAAAAAAGGGCAGTGTGCGAGTGCTTCGGCGTAAGGAGTTACGGAGAAGAGCAAGACAGGACGGCATCAGCTATGCATCCGCTGGGCTCCCGGTATATTTATCTGTAAGAATCCCTCTTTAATTTAAAGATGCATTTCCAATCATCAAATCTCCAATAATGTAAATACGTGTTATTAGAATTAGAAACGGTGGTCTGCATTTTAAATATTGATGTAATTTTTGTCATTATTTCTGTGACAGATGCCTACAGTTCACATTGCTGTGTCTTCGCGCCCAGGTAAGATGCATGAATCGCTACATTACAAATTATCATCAGATTAGATTGATATTTTAAAGTAACAAGATTTAAAGTAACAGCGATGGTACAGAGATCAAATTTGCTTAAGAACATATAGTCTTTTCTTTCCCTGAAATCTTTAAATACATTTCCAACTTTTACACAGTGGAGTGAAACTTTTTTTTGTTAATTCTGTTTTACACAAGAGATTCATGAGCAGGTTCATGAGCTAGAGGAATACTAGAGATTGTGTTAAGGCTGTATCTTGGAGTATCTCACAGAGATTTCCTTACCTAACTGCGAGAGTGAGGAGTTGTAATGGTGAAGGACAAACCAATGCTATATTTGCATGTGGCCTCATCCTGCGGAAAGCAAATTTGCCCATACATCTTCAGGAAGGGATAGAAATCTAATGGGAGATGATGGGAATGGGGGAGATGAGAAACAGGAATGGGGAAAGATGGGAATCAGGAATAGAGAGATGAGAATGGGGTGATGGAAATGGGAGAGATGGGAGTCGGGAATAGGGAGATAGGAACGGAGGAGATGGGAAAAAGGAATGGGGAGATGGAAATGGGGATCTGGGAATAGGGAGATGGGAGACAGGAATGTGGAGATGGAAATGGGAGAGATGGGAATGGGGAGAAGGGAGATGGGATTAGGAGAGACAATAATGAGGGAGATAGGAATGTGGGAGACGGAATGGGTAAGGTGCAAATAGGGGAGATGGGAAAGGGGAAACAGGAGACGGGAGATGGGAATGGGGGTATGGGAATGCAGGAGATGGGAATGAGTGAGATGTGAATAGAGGAGATGGGAGACAGGGTTGGGCAGAAAGAATAGCAGAACTGCTCAACTGATGAAATCAATTTTACAACCTTTCTTGGCTAATATGTTTGGGATAAATGTCTGAAATTTCTAACGCATGCTTTGTGTGGAAATAATGTGGGAGCTCAAATGATTACTGTGTGAGGGGTGGACTTTATTTCTGTGAAAACTGATGCATTTATGAATGGTGAGGTTGGGTGGGGGTGGCAGCAACCAAGCTCGCCGATCTATAAAGGGATCGGATCAATATTAGACAGTGTCTCCCAGTTAATCTCCAATCTGCCAGCAGATTCAGAGAACCATGGGCATCGATTCTATTTAAAGGACATTGTTTTAAGAGCATCATTTGCAAATGGGTAGAACAAGCACTGACCTAAGTGATGATTTAATACAGAATTGTGTTCACATTACACATCATTAGAAATATACAGGCTGAAGTTAGCAGAAGAAAATTCATTTTTGTTAATTAATATAATATTGCAGAAAGAGGTAGAATGATAGTCAGTGGTTTAATGGAAAATGTTTTTCATTACACTCCTTTTAACCAGGAACAATTTAATTAACCTAATCCCATTGGGTTTAATGTGTGTGCAGAGGGGAGAGAGCTGTTCAGGCTCAGCCAATTAACTCCACAGCATTGGCTCTTTTTTCTCTCAGCTATGATAACATCAAACTGAATATAGCAGCAGGGGTGTTAGACTGTACTACCTCCTATGTAACACATTAAACCATCACTCCATGTCTTTATGTTTGTGTCTTTCATTGTCCAAGCTATTTACTTCAATTGAACTTCGACAATGAAAAATGAAAGACTTACATTGGGTAGCATCTTTCACTTCCTCAGCATGTGGAGCAGTGTTTTATGGACCAACATATTTTTAATTTTTTTAAAATTTAGAGTGACTTACTGAATCTTCTCAAGTAGCCTGGTTGATCTGCTTCCTTCATCTGTGATATTATCTGTCTGTCTACCGATCCACCTATCTGTCCATCTCTCTATCTATTTATTTATTCTTTCATCTGTCTGTCTATCTATTTATTTATTTAGAGATACAGCACAGTAACAGGCACTTTCAGTCCAATGAGTCCACACCACCCAATTACACCCATGGGACCAATTAACCTAGTAACCCGTATGGCTTTGGACTGTGGGAGGAAACTGGGGCACCCGGAGGAAACCCACACAGTCACGGAAAGAACATACAAACTCCTTACAGAGAGCAGCAGGAACTGAACCCTGATTGCAGGCACAGTATTAGCATTTTGCTAACTCCTACACCACTGTGTCAGCTGGCATCAAAAACTGAACAGCTTCTGACCTTGGCCAAGGTTTGGACATTCTAGTAATGTTGGTTGAGGAATTATAGCTAGACACTGTGGAGAAAACTCATCATAGTATCATGGAATTGTTTACTCCATCTGCTAAGGTAAACAAAACTTCACTCTAACATCTGTTTCAGAATTTGGCTCTTCCAGTAGTAAAGTGCTTGAATTACCAGCCTAGATTTCTGTGTGTAGAAACAGCAGCCCCGATTTCTGTGTGTAGAAACAGCAGCCCCGATTTCTGTGTGTAGAAACAGCAGCCTTGATTTCTGTGTGTAGAAACAGCAGCCTCAATTTCTGTGTGTAGAAACAGCAGCCTCGATTTCTGTGTGTAGAAACAGCAGCCTCGATTTCTGTGTGTAGAAACACCAGGCTAAATACCAATGCGCAGAAACACCAGAACAGATTTCTGTGTGTAGAAGCACAAATCCAGATTTCTGTGTGTGGAAACATCAGCCTCGATTTTTGTGTGTAGAAACACCAGCCTCGATTTCTGTGCTGTATAGGACACTCAAGTCAGAGATGGAAATGATTCCCATTGAACCTCAGTGGAAAACAGTAGGAGGTGTTTTGGGTGATTAAGGAAGAAAGGTTACCAAATTATAGGAAAGATGTCAACAAAATAGAGAGAGTACAAAGGAGATTTACTAGAATGTTACCTGGGTTTCAGCACCTAAGTTACAGAGAAGGGTTGAACAAGTTAGGTCTTTATTCTTTGGAGTGTAGGAGGTTGAGGGGGGATTTGATAGAGGTATTTAAAATTATGAGGGGGATAGATAGAGGACATGGATAGGCTTTTTCCATTGAGAGTAGGGAGATTCAAACAAGAGGACATGCGTTGAGAGTTAAAGGGCAAAAGTTTAGGGGTAACACAAGGGGGATCTTCTTTACTCAGAGAGTGGTAGCTGTGTGGAACGAGCTTCCAGTAGAAGTGGTAGAGGCAGGTTCGATATTGTCATTTAAAGTAAAATTGGATAGGTATATGGACAGGAAAGGAATGGAGGGTTATGGGCTGAGTGCAGGTCGGTGGACTAGGTGAGAGAAAGCGTTCGGCATGGACTAGAAGGGCCGAGATGGCCCGTGTCCATGCTGTATTTGTTATATGGTTAATGTGCGGCTTTCAACAGCTCCCTGCCTTTCTGTATCTTGACCCAGACTTTCACATTGCCTGGTTCACCACACTCAAAAATATTTACTTCCTACTACCCAACCCATCACTGTATCACATACAAAGCTCATGAAAGGTTTTGACCCAAAACACTGACTGTTTACTCCCCTCCATAGATGCTGCCTGACCTGATGAGTTCCTCCAGCATCATGTGTGTGTTGCTGTGGATTTCCCGTATCTGCAGATTTTCTCTTCTGTTTTCACAGAACTATTTACTTCCCATTTCCCAGACATTGCTGCCATCACCCTAGTGCACCACACACTAAATTCCTGATGATGGGTCTCGGCCCAAAGTATCAGCTATTTATTCCTCATCATGGAGTTCAAAGTTCAAAGTGAATTTATTATCACTGTACTTATATGTCCGCACATACAGCCCTGAGATTCACTTTCTTGTGGACATGTAAATCCACAATAGAATAATAGCCATAATAGAATCAGTGAAAGACTGCACGGACTGGGCTTTCAACCAGATGCAACAAACAACAATAGTGATAATAAATAAATAAACAATAAGTATCCAGAACATGAGAGGAAGAGACCTTGGAAGTAAGACCATAAGTTGTGGAAACAGTTCAGTGTTGGGATGAGTTAAGTTGAATGAAGTTGTCCCCTCTGGTAGATGAGGGAGTAATAACTGTCCCTGAACCTGGTGGTTGAGGGGTAATAACTGTTCCTGAACCTGGTGGTGTGGGACCTGATGGTTGAGGGGTAATAACTGTTCCTGAACCTGGTGGTGTGGGACCTGATGGTTGAGGGGTAATAACTGTTCCTGAACCTGGTGGTGTGGGACCTGATGGTTGAGGGGTAATAACTGTTCCTGAACCTGGTGGTGTGGGACCTGATGGTTGAGGGGTAATAACTGTCCCTGAACCTGGTGGTGTGGGACCTGATGGTTATAGGGTAATAACTGTTCCTGAACCTGGTGGTGTGGGACCTGATGGTTGAGGGGTAATAACTGTTCCTGAACCTGGTGGTGTGGGACCTGATGGTTGAGGGGTAATAACTGTCCCTGAACCTGGTGGTGTGGGACCTGATGATTGAGGGTAATAACTGTTGCTGAACCTGGTGGTGTGTGACCTGATGTTTGAGGGGTAATAACTTTTCCTGAACCTGTTGGTGTGGGACCTGTTGGTTGAGGGGTAATAACTGTTGCTGAACCTTGTGGTTTGGGACCTGACGGTTGAGGGGTAATAACTGTTGCTGAACCTGGTGGTTTGGGACCTGATGGTTGAGCGGTAATAACTGTTCCTGAACCTGGTGGTGTGAGTCCTGACGGTTGAGGGGTAATAACAGTTCCTGAACCTGGTGGTGTGGAACCTGATGGTTGAGGGGTAATAACTGTTCCTGAACCTGGTGGTGTGGGACCTGATGGTTGAGGGGTATTAACTGTCCCTTAACCTGGTGGTGTGGGACCTGATGATTGAGGGTAATAACTGTTCCTGAACCTGGTGGTGTGGGACCTGATGGTTGAGGGGTAATAACTGTCCCTGAACCTGGTGGTGTGGGACCTGATGGTTGAGGGGTAACGACTGTCCCTGAACCTGGTGGTGTGGGACCTGATGGTTGAGGGGTAATAACTGTTCCTGAACCTGGTGGTGTGGGACCTGATGGTTATAGGGTAATAACTGTTCCTGAACCTGGTGGTGTGGGACCTGATGGTTGAGGGGTAATAACTGTTCCTGAACCTGGTGGTGTGGGACCTGATGGTTGAGGGGTAATAACTGTTCCTGAACCTGGTGGTGTGTGGACCTGATGGTTGAGGGGTAATAACTGTCCCTGAACCTGGTGGTGTGGGACCTGATGGTTGAGGGGTATTAACTGTCCCTTAACCTGGTGGTGTGGGACCTGATGATTGAGGGTAATAACTGTTCCTGAACCTGGTGGTGTGGGACCTGATGGTTGAGGGGTAATAACTGTCCCTGAACCTGGTGGTGTGGGACCTGATGGTTGAGGGGTAAAGACTGTCCCTGAACCTGGTGGTGTGGGACCTGATGGTTGAGGGGTAATAACTGTTCCTGAACCTGGTGGTGTGGGACCTGATGGTTGAGGGGTAATAACTGTTCCTGAACCTGGTGGTGTGGGACCTGATGGTTGAGGGGTAATAACTGTTCCTGAACCTGGTGGTGTGGGACCTGATGGTTGAGGGGTAATAACTGTTCCTGAACCTGGTGGTGTGGGACCTGATGGTTGAGGGGTAATAACTGTTCCTGAACCTGGTGGTGTGGGACCTGATGGTTGAGGGGTATTAACTGTCCCTTAACCTGGTGGTGTGGGACCTGATGATTGTGGGTAATAACTGTTCCTGAACCTGGTGGTGTGGGACCTGATGGTTGAGGGGTAATAACTGTCCCTGAACCTGGTGGTGTGGGACCTGATGGTTGAGGGGTAACGACTGTCCCTGAACCTGGTGGTGTGGGACCTGATGGTTGAGGGGTAATAACTGTTCCTGAACCTGGTGGTGTGGGACCTGATGGTTATAGGGTAATAACTGTTCCTGAACCTAGTGGTGTGAGACCTGATGGTTGAGGGGTAATAACTGTTCCTGAACCTGGTGGTGTGGGACCTGATGGTTGAGGGGTAATAACTGTTCCTGAACCTGGTGGTGTTGGACCTGATGGTTGAGGGGTAATAACTGTTCCTGAACCTGGTGGTGTGGGACCTGATGGTTGAGGGGTAATAACTGTCCCTGAACCTGGTGGTGTGGGACCTGATGGTTATAGGGTAATAACTGTTCCTGAACCTGGTGGTGTGGAACCTGATGGTTGAGGGGTAAAAACTGTCCCTGAACCTGGTGGTGTGGGACCTGATGGTTGAGGGGTAATAACTGTCCCTGAACCTGGTGGTGTGGGACCTGATGGTTATAGGGTAATAACTGTTCCTGAACCTGGTGGTGTGGGACCTGATGGTTGAGGGGTAATAACTGTTCCTGAACCTGGTGGTGTGGAACCTGATGGTTGAGGGGTAATAACTGTTCCTGAACCTGGTGGTGTAGGACCTGATGATTGAGGGGTAATAACTGTCCCTGAACCTGGTGGTTTGGGACCTGATGGTTGAGGGGTAATAACTGTTCCTGAACCTGGTGATGTGGGACCTGATGGTTGAGGGGTAATAACTGTTCCTGAACCTGGTGGTGTGGGTCTTGAGGTTCCTGTATCTTCTTCCTAATAGCAGCAGTGAGAAGAGAGCATGTCCTGGATGGTGGGAGTCCTTAATGATGGCTGCTTCTTTCCGATGTAGATGTGCTCTGTGGTGGACAGCACTTTACCCGTGATGGATTGGGCCAATCCTCTACCTTTTTTAGGCTTTTCCATTCAAGGGCATTGGTGTTTCCATACCAGGCCATGATGCCAATAATCAGTAGACTCTCCAACACACATCTATGGAAGTTTGTCTAAGTTTAAGAATGACAAACCGAATCTTCACAAACTTCTAAGAAAATAGAGGCACTGCCATGATGTCTCTCTAATGGCACTTACATGCTGAAACAGATCCTCGGAAAAAATAATGTTGAGGAATTTAAAGCTGTGGACCCTCTCCACCTGTCATCTCCCAGTGAGGAGGCTTCCTCCTCCTGTACTCAATAATCTGTTCCTTGGTTTTGCTGACATTGAGTGAGAGGGTGTTGTTGTGACACCATTCAGCCAGATTTTCAGTCTCCCTCCTGTATGCTGATTCATCACCATCTTTGCTGTGGCTTATGACACTGGAATGCCATAGGAGCTGATATTCATAAGTATAAAGTGGGTAGAGCTGGGGACTAGGCATACAGCCTAGTCGTGCTCCTGTGCTGATGGAGATTGTGAAGGAGATGTTGTTCCCAATCTCAAGTGACTTAGGTTTGCAAGTGAGGAAATCCAGGATCCAATTGCACATGGAGGTATTGAAACCTAGGACTTGAACCTCATTGATTACTTTTGAGGGGATGATAGTATTGAATGCTGAGCTGTAGTCAATGAAGAGCATCCTGATGCACGAGTCTTTACTGTCCTGATGTTCCAGGGTTAAGTGAAGAGCCAATGAAATGGTATCTGCTCTTGACCTGTTGCTCCGGTAGGCAAATTGGAGATTCAAGTTGTTTCTCAGGCAAGAGTTGATATGTTTCATCACCAACCTTTCAAAGCCCTTCATCGCAGTGGATGTAAGTGCTACTGGAAGATAGTCATTGAGACATGTTACCACATTCTTCTTGGGTACTGGTATAATTGAAGCTTGCTTGAAGCAGCTGGGTACCTTCGACTGCCAAAGTGAGAGGTTCGAGATATCAGTGAACATTCCAGCCAGTTGATCAGCACAGATCTTCAGCAGGTACTCCAGCTGGGCCAGATGGTTTCTGAAAATGCTTTCTGACGTGTTGAGTTCCTCCAGCTTTTTGTGTGTGTGTTGCCCTGGATTGCCAGCATCTGCAGAATCTGAGGTGTTTACACGAAACTATCTACTTCCCATTCTCTGGCCCATCATTGCTATCACTGATAGGTGTACACAAGTGAGAGTTAGCCACTGAGAGCTTTGAGACAGCCCGGCTCGTGGCTGACCTGCTTCAGGATGTGTCACCTGCTTGGTGCCAGTTCTTCATAGCCATCAATTTCCTGGTCTCTGAGCCACCCTAACCCTGCCTTCTTCCCTTAGCCATTTTATCATGAACCCCTGTTCCAATAATACTCACCCACCATCCACCCGATTTCACATCCCCTCACCTCCCAAGCAAACCTATAGATACTCCCCACTCTCATTAAAAGTTTCACTTTTTCCAGTGCTTTTTATATTACTCACCTTTTCTCTCTCTCCATCTAATATCAGATTCTCCCTCATACTTATTTACCCTTTCTACATTTAATTACAGTACTCTATAACAGTAGCTACAAGTGAACAATATATTTATGCGGAGTTCCTCAGGCACATCTCTAGGAAGGAAGAATACTAGGAGACCTTCTACCTGGGAATACTAGAATTTCTAACAAAGTTTTCTCCTTCCCTCTTTCTCTGTCTCTCTCGCCCCTCTATCTGTAAATCTTTCTCCTCTCTCACTCTTTCTCTCCCTCCCTCCCTCTCTGTCTGTCTCCCCCCCCCCCTCACCACCTCTTTTTCTGTCTCTCTGCCTGAGTTTAGTGCTCCAGGTTCTTGAAGTGGGACTTGAATGCAATTAAAATGGCCAGTTAACCACAGAGAAGATCAGTGTGGCCTCTCTAAAAGCTGGCAAATATAAATTCCCAAGCACGCCCCTGTCCTGGGCTGGAGAAATTCCCTGTCAGGTTTCCTGCTCCTAATCTTAGCCGTGTGATCACTGCTATGAAGCTTATATGTAGACTTGTCTGTTGGTATTACTGCACTGACAACTATTCCTTTCATAACCATTATCTACAGAAACATTCACACCCTGTCACACACAGGGAATAAACCGATACAGCTATTGTTGGCAGGGAAACAATTTGTCCTTAGTTCCTGAGATTATACAGTGAGAGAGTGTCACTGATGGCCATACCTTCCTCCCAGGATTCAGTCCCATTGACCTCAAAGTTCAACTTAAATTTATTATCAAAGTATGTATATACTAACTTGAGATTCTGCATTAGGAAGGAACACTTGGAAACCTTCCTTTGAATACTGTACTAGAATTTCTACCCAAGATTTCTCCCTCTCTCCTCTTTCTCTGCCTCACTCTTCCACCCTCTCTCTCTCTCTCTCTCTCTCTCTCTCTCTCTCTCTCTCTCTCTCTCTCTCTCTCTCTCTCTCTCTCTCTCTCACCCACCCTCTCTCTCTCTCTCTCTCTCTCTCTCTCTCTCTCACCCACCCTCTCTCCCTCTCTCTCCCGGCTAACCCAGCAGTGTCCCTTTCGCTTCTGTCATTGATAGGTATTGACCATTCTCCCTGAACTTTAACAAATAACCATGTCTCCTTCCCATTCTTCCACCTGAAATGTCAGTTGTTTTTCTCTTCCCTCAATGTGGCCCAATAGCATTGACTGTTTTTATTTTAGATTATAGAACCTGCAGATTTTTTTTTATTTTCAGGGATTTCTACCTGATGCTGAATTAATCCCTAGGTTAGAATCTTCGATTAAAAATGCAGAGGTTGCAAATTCAATTTCCACAACTTCTGGCTTCTTGGTAAAAGTGGAACAACTTCTAAGTTCCACAATTTAGGTTTTATCCAAAACCCTAATCCAGTAAATTCCTCAGAACATTGGGTAGAAATCCTTGACAATTGTCAAAAGCAGGATATAGACCAGATGGAAACATGGGCGAAGAAATACATATAACACGCTGGAGGAACTCAGCAGGTCGGGCAGCATCCGTGGAAACGAGCAGTCGACGGATGCTGCCCGACCTGCTGAGTTCCTCCAGCGTGTTGTACGTGTTGCTTTGACCCCAGCATCTGCAGTGTACTTTGTGTTTATCGGCAAAGAAATGACAGATGGAGTTTAATCCAGACAGGTGTGAGGTGTTGCATGCTGAGAGGTAAATGTAAGAAGAAAGTGACCCTTGAGAGCACTAATGCACAAAGGGTTCTTAGGTCCATAGCTCTCTGGAAATGGCAACACTAGTAGACAGGGTGGTGAAGAAGGCATCTAGCATGCATGCCTTCATTGGCTGGGGTGCTGAGTAAAAATGTCAGTAAGTCAATTTGCAACTGTATAAAATTTTGACTGTGTGGAGTTCTGGTTGCCTCATTACTGAAAGACTTACTGTCGACACCCTCATACATCTAAGGTGAGAGGGGGAAAGTTTAGAGCTGTGCAAGGCAAGATTCTGATACATAGAGCAGTAGGTGCCTGCGATTCACTGTCAGTGGAAGCGAGCGTAGCACGGTAACGTAACGGTTAGTGAAATGCTTTACAATGCCAGTCGTCACCAAACGGATTCAATTCCTTCTGCTGTCTGCAAGGGGTTTGTACGTTCTCCCCGTGAGGGTTTCCCACAGGTGATCTGGTTTCCTCCCACATTCCAAAGACGTACAGTTTAGGGTTAGTGAGGTGTGGGCATGTAGGAAGCACGGTGACACTTGCCGGCTGCCCACAATGGATCCTCGGACTGTTGTTCATTGTTGCAAGTGACTAAACAATATCGCTTGTAACAACACTGTATGTTTCAATGTTTTACAGTACATTGACACATAAAGCTAATCTTTTCTTTATTTAAATACTGATATTATTTAACTGTTGATATTATTGAACTGTCATCGAAAACACTGTCTGTGGAAAGAAAACTCAACTGTTCCTACCTGATCTGTGCAAAGGTTGACACAGTTATTTTACTTAGAGATGTCCTTCTGGCCCTTTTGACAATGCTACCAGCAGCACATTGATTTAACCCGAGCCTAATCACAGGACAATTTACAATGACCAATTAACCTGCTAACTGGTACGTCTTTGGACTGTGGGAGGAAACCCACACATTCCACAGGGAGGAAGTACAGACTCCTTGCAGAGGATGCTGGGACTGTACTCCCAGTTCTGATGCGCCAAGCTGTAAAAGTGTTGTGTTGACCGCTGCTCTACTATGGCGCCCAGTACTTGGGATGCAGCTTATTGTCAGACATCCTGGGCAGTAGGTAGTGTGCCCATATAGGCAGTGGGATTGTCTGGGTGGATATGGGTTGTGAAATAGGAAGCATGCCATGCCTGATGCACACACACAGTGGCCAGAACAAACAACAGATCAGTTTCATGTACTCAAGCACTTTCTAATAGCTGTCCTTCTCATCCTTTGGGTATCTTCTCAAAACGCTCAGCCCTACTTTTGAAAGGCAGCTTATGCTAACTCAGCCATGGTAGGGGAATTGGAATGGTGTAAGCAAGACACTAACGGAGCTCATCAGCCTGAGGGAGGGGGACGTTCCAGTGCCAGGGGCAGAGTGTAAAACTGGGGGACATAACTCAGAGCAAGTTATTTAGGGCTGAGACGAGGAGAAATAGCTTCACTTATTTTGCCCCGTCCTGCCCTGAATGAAAGCTTAAAATAAGAACTCAAAAAGCACTCACCCTGGAAACAGACAGAACATAGAACCTTCAGCCCACAAAGTTGTGCTGACTCATTAACCTACTCGAAGATCGATCTAACCCTTCCCTCCTACATAGTTGTCCATTTTTCTTTCATCCATGTGACTATCTAAGAGTCTCTTTAATGACCATAATGTCTACCTCTAGCACCACACTCACAGGGCGTTTCACGCACTCAAAGTTCAGAGTTAAATTTATTATCACCACATACAACCCTGCGGGCATACTCAGCAAATCTATAGAATAATAACTATAAACAGGATCAATGAAAGAGCAAGAGCATAGAAAGTATACCACTCTGTGTAAAAATTTACCACTGACACCCCCCGTACTTTCCTTCAAACATTTTAAAATTATGCCCCTTTATTTAAGCCATTTCCGCCCTGGGAAAAGGCATTGGCTGTCCACTCTTATCATTTGGTTAACCTCTGTCAAGTCACCTCTCAAGATAAGTTACAGAATATTACAAAGTTATTTCCCATGGTAGGGAAGTCTAGGACAAGAGGGCACAACTTCAGGATTGAAGGACATCCATTTAGAACAGAGATGTGGAGAAATTACTTTAGTCAGAGGGTGGTAAATCTGTGGAATTTGTTGCCACGAGCAGCTGTGGAGGCCAAGTCATTGGGTGTATTTACGGCAGAGATAGATAGGTTCTTGATTAGCCAGGGCATCAAAGGGTATGGGGAGAAGGCAGGGGAGTGGGGATGACTGGAAGAATTGGATCAGCTCATGATTGAAAGGCAGGGCAGACTTGATGGGCCAAATGGCCTACTTCTGCTCCTATATCTTATGGTCTTAATAAGGAGGATGAAATGAGAAAGGGGTGAAGAAGGCTAAAGGGGTGAGCTTCAGATGAAATGTTGAGCTGTGACCCCACTTGCTCTGGATACCAATGTGAAGCAGAACATAGAAATACCTGCTGGTGTCAGGTTGATAGTCCTCAATCAACATCACTAAATCTGATTACTGGCCACGATTGTGTGACTGCTGGTTGTTTACTAACTGACTGTCACATCTTCTGTGGTAGATCAGTGATCTTGAGAATGTTTTGGACTTTAAAGCATTTTGGAGCAGCTTAACATTGCAAAAGGCATATTAGAACGTTGCAAGCACTTGTACACAGTACATTGTAAATGAAAGTTCCCCATTTTGTCTTTTTGCTCTATCATTCCTGGTGCCGAGGTTAAATGTGTAATGGGTGTTAATTTAATCACCGGATGGTGATGCTTGTCAGGAAAGCTGCTTCACCTTCGAAAGTGGAATTTAGTCACTATGAATGAGAGAGACACCTCATTCATTCACCCTTGTACAATCATTTACCTCTGTTGTTAGCCACCAATTTGTCAACATTAGCAAGGGTCAGCTTTATTCACCATATACATTGCCATGCATTAGGAATTTGTTGTGGTGTGCTGGTCGGGGGCAACATCCAACAATTGTAAAGAATAATATAAAGTTAGAAGTAGGTATTGAATAAAATGTGTATTAATGCATACATACCAGCATCTCTTTATCCTGACAGAGAGGTATCAGTATCTACTTTACACATCTCTACCAAAAAATTACTCTTCTTGTCCATTGAACCCTTCTGTCTATTGATCTCAGTTTTCTGATCATTGTACCATCTCGCTTACCACCAAACATAGGTCTGTATATTACCTGTGTTCCTGTAGCTCTCTATTATTTATCTTATATCAAGCTGTACCCAGTTAATTGAACATTTATTTCAATGGTGATATTTCTATTTTACCGCATTTCCTCATAGCAGACTTACTGATTTTCCATCTATATCGAAAGTCACTTGTAGACTGCCCCCAGCACATACTCGGACTGTGCTGGTCATGGAATTGTAGAACAGTACAGCACAGAAGCAGTCCCTTTGGGCCATCTAGTCCATGCTGAACTATCATTCTGCCTAGTTCCATTGACCAACACCTGGATCATAACCACACCATACCCCCCAGAATCAGGTTTATTATCACCAGCATGTGACATGAAATTTGTTAACTTTCACCCATGTACTCATCCAAATTTCTCTTAAATTTGAAAATCAAACCCGTGTCCAACACTTCAGCTGGGAGCTTAATCCAGTATCTCACCACCCTCTGAGTGAAAAACTCCTTCCTCAGATTCACCTCAAACATTTCACCTTTCACCCTTAACCCATGACCTCTAGCTCTGTTCTCACCCAGCCTCAGTGGGGAAAACCTGCTTGCTTTTACCCAATCTATAGCCCTCATCATTTCATATACCTTCTTTGATGCAAATAATGTATTTAATTGGATGCTTCAATGTTTTAATGCACATGTGGCAAATGAAGCTAAACTTTATAATATAATATCACAATATCATTTAATTTCATTCTATATGCCCGTGTTTATACATATATAAAAATCTATATTAATCATACCTTCCTCTCTAATTATTTACAATCTGTGGGTTTAACCAGTGTTTCTGAAGGTAAAGCCGTTCTGTGTCCCGTGCTGACTCTCCACATATTTCTACTTACACAACAGATTTTTTAAAAGTCTTTTCTATGTTACACACACACACACACACACACACACACACACACACACACACACACACACACACACACACACACACACACACACACACACACACACACACACACACACACACACTCAGAGGCCACTTTATTAGGTACACTTAATAATTAATGCAAATATCCAATCACCAGCCACATGGCAGATGTTTGATGCATAAAAGCAAGCAGAAATGGTCAAGAGGTCTAGAGTTTACAGAGAATGGCGCAAAAAACAAAAAAAAGAACCTAGTGAGCGGCCGTTCTGAGTGTGAAACTGCCTTGTTAATGAGAGGGGTTAGACGAGAACGGCCAAACTGGTTCAAGCTGCCGAGAACGTGACAGTAACTCAAATAACCACACGTTATTACAGTGGTGTGCAGAACACACAACATATCAAACCGTGAAGTGGACAGGCTACTACTGAAGAAGAGCACTCCTGTACCTAATAAAGTGACTAGCTGGATAGGTTCCAGCAACCATTCCCCAAAGGGCTGCTCTCTGCCCTGTCACCAGCACTGGCTTTCTGCAAGTCACTGTTGCAAGATGCGTTTCTCAGCCATTCCATATTTGCAATGCCGTCTGCAGTCCCCAGGGAAGGACCACAGGCATTATAGAAAAGTGTAAAAATAGTGACCTTCTTAAAAAGCAAGGCTGGGAGTGCCTCCCAGGAAGAGCCAAAAAGATCTCAATCATTCTCTCACTCCCGCTGGGTTATTTCAGCATCTGCTCCAGTAGTGCTGAGGTCACCACAGCGAGCTGCCTTGGTGGCAAATGCAGAACGTGTTAAGATTTATTTGTGTTAGCACAGCATTGAGAGGCAGAGCTTGTAGTCCCTGTGTGCTCTCATAATGTTCAGCCAGAGTAGGAGTTTCATGGTGCGGCCATTGTTGTAGTGTCGGAAACCACCCACCAAGCCTCACTATCCATGCATTTCTCAATGTGCTTTTCTACCTACCATAGTTTGCAGTCCAGGAGGCTACTTAAAGCTTAAAGATTACACTTACATCGAAATATACAGTGAAATGCCTGCACATTCATCACCATTTTTGTGGTTATGTGTTTTTTTACCCATCAGATAAGTGTCTCAAACTACTTGTCACGAACTTGGTCTTTAAGCACATCATGTACGAAATGTTTCTTCATTTCCATGGATGCTCTAGGACCAGCTGAGTTCCTCCAGCATTTTATGTGTGTTTCATGTCAAGCTGTAGTTTTGTTCACTAGGGCGCAGGTGGGTGATGTGTTGGCACTTGATTGATATGTGTTGGTATTGTATTAAAATCACGACCATAAGCAGAATTAGGCTGTTTGACTCATCAAGTCTGCTCCGCCATTCCATCACAGTTGACTTATTATCCCCTCAACCCCATTCTCCTGCCTTCTCCCAGTAATCTTTGATGCGTTTACTTGTTGATGTTGGTATGTGGAATTCATCGTCACAGACGGTTGTGGAGGCCAAGTCATTGGGTGAAACTAAAGCGGAGATTAATAGGTTCTTGATTAGAAAGGGTGAAAAGAAATCCAGAACAATGACTTGTGCAAAGTTCAGAAAGTTGGGTGAAAGTTTAGTGACAAGTATATTTCAAATTAGTGAAAGAGATTATAACTGTCGGCCGTGAGGGAGGGTCGTTCAAAGTGTACCCACAAGATTAAAATAGAATAAATCCATTTCACACTTTTCACAACCTCAAGATATCATGAAAACAATTTACAACCAAGGACTGTTTTTGCTTAAAGTAGGATAAACAGCAACCAATTTGTGCACAAGTTTCTACAAAACTCCTGAGTCAGAAGGAGCAGTTGGCCAGGCTAGATCTTTATTGCTTGGGATGTGGGAGAAAGAGGGGCGGCCTTATATGCATGTTTAAAATGATGAAAGACGTAGGTAAGGTGGAGGGAAGATAAGGTAAGGTGTGCTCATGTGTATAGATCAGAATGTGAACCCAGAACCTTCAGTGTGCGAAGCTCTGAGTCTGAATCCTGTGCTGTGGTGGGGAAATAATGGAGCAATCAAGCTGCAGATTACAGATGGAATCCGGCATGGTAAAGCAAGTGAGATGAGGAAATGCATGATACGTGGTTGGATTCCAACCACTATATAAAAATGGAGCAATCAAGCTGCAGATTACAGATGGAATCCGGCATGGTAAAGCAAGTGAGATGAGGAAATGCATGATACGTGGTTGGATTCCAACCACTATATAAAAATGGAGCAATCAAGCTGCAGATTACAGATGGAATCCGGCATGGTAAAGCAAGTGAGATGAGGAAATGCATGATACGTGGTTGGATTCCAACCACTATATAAAAATGGAGCAATCAAGCTGCAGATTACAGATGGAATCCGGCATGGTAAAGCAAGTGAGATGAGGAAATGCATGATACGTGGTTGGATTCCAAGAAGCACAGAGGAACAATGGCATCCTGAAGTGTAGGAATGAGATGGTTATGAAAGAATGGAGGGATATGTTCATTTATCAGCCACATTACAGGATTATAACATAGTGAGATCATATTAGAATGCTATATTACAGTTTAGGGTATAGTGTATATTAATGATTACTACATTACAGGGCAGATAAGGCATAGGAAAGACTTGCATGAAAGTTGTCAATGCTGGACAACCAGAGTTACGAGGCGAGATGGGAAATACTGGGGAATTTCATCTAAAACAGGTAAGTCTGAGGGAAGATTTAATTAACTGTCAAAGTATGGAGCCCACTCAGGGTGAGCCAGAAGGGCTTGTTTCTTCCAAAGGAAAGGGTGACAACTAGGGACTGAGGGTTTCATTTAGGTGGTAGGTGTTAGAGATGTTCTGTGTTCCACTAAAAAAATGGGATCGGGAGCTCAGTACGCAGGAGCGGTGGACTGGTCGCATTTGGACGGTGCTTGGCTGAGGACTTCAAAGGCAAGTCGATGACCAAGAGGAGGGAAGTGGGATGGAGTTGACGGGACAGAAAGCCTGCTGGAAGCACATCCAAAAGCAGGAAAGGAGGGTTGGAGAGGACGCCCTCACTGAACACACAGCACTGTTGGACACTGCTGGGGCGACTTGCCCTGCAAAGGAGGGTTGGAGAGGGCGCCCTCACTGAACACACAGCACTGTTGGACACTGCTGGGGCGACTTGCCCTGGAAAGGAGGGTTGGAGAGGACGCCCTCACTGAACACACAGCACTGTTGGTCACTGCTGGGGCGACTTGCCCTGGAAAGGAGGGTTGGAGAGGGCGCCCTCACTGAACACACAGCACTGTTGGACACTGCTGGGGCGACTTGCCCTGGAAAGGAGGGTTGGAGAGGGCGCCCTCACTGAACACACAGCACTGTTGGACACTGCTGGGGCGACTTGCCCTGGAAAGGAGGGTTGGAGAGGACGCCCTCACTGAACACACAGCACTGTTGGACACTGCTGGGGCGACTTGCCCTGGAAAGGAGGGTTGGAGAGGGCGCCCTCACTGAACACACAGCACTGTTGGTCACTGCTGGGGCGACTTGCCCTGGAAAGGAGGGTTGGAGAGGGCGCCCTCACTGAACACACAGCACTGTTGGACACTGCTGGGGCGACTTGCCCTGGAAAGGAGGGTTGGAGAGGGCGCCCTCACTGAACACACAGCACTGTTGGACACTGCTGGGGCGACTTGCCCTGGAAAGGAGGGTTGGAGAGGACGCCCTCACTGAACACACAGCACTGTTGGACACTGCTGGGGCGACTTGCCCTGGAAAGGAGGGTTGGAGAGGACGCCCTCACTGAACACACAGCACTGTTGGACACTGCTGGGGCGACTTGCCCTGGAAAGGAGGGTTGGAGAGGACGCCCTCACTGAACACACAGCACTGTTGGTCACTGCTGGGGCGACTTGCCCTGGAAAGGAGGGTTGGAGAGGGCGCCCTCACTGAACACACAGCACTGTTGGACACTGCTGGGGCGACTTGCCCTGGAAAGGAGGGTTGGAGAGGGCGCCCTCACTGAACACACAGCACTGTTGGACACTGCTGGGGCGACTTGCCCTGGAAAGGAGGGTTGGAGAGGACGCCCTCACTGAACACACAGCACTGTTGGACACTGCTGGGGCGACTTGCCCTGGAAAGGAGGGTTGGAGAGGGCGCCCTCACTGAACACACAGCACTGTTGGACACTGCTGGGGCGACTTGCCCTGGAAAGGAGGGTTGGAGAGGGCGCCCTCACTGAACACACAGCACTGTTGGACACTGCTGGGGCGACTTGCCCTGGAAAGGAGGGTTGGAGAGGGCGCCCTCACTGAACACACAGCACTGTTGGACACTGCTGGGGCGACTTGCCCTGGAAAGGAGGGTTGGAGAGGGCGCCCTCACTGAACACACAGCACTGTTGGACACTGCTGGGGCGACTTGCCCTGGAAGAAAACCTACTGGGGTTAAGATGATTCTGTGCAATGCAGAGCGTGGAAAGGGTTAAATGTTCCCTGGAAAGTTTCGGAACTATACTCCCACCCCCTCCCTTCTCCCCTAACCCCGGTGCTAACCCGTGTTGTAAATTCATCATGGGAATCTTATTTTAGTTGAGATATAAATAGTTTCAGTCTCCATCACCAAGCTAAGTCTTATCTCTGGGCAAACGGTTAAAATTAGCAAGAGCGGCTGTGCATTTTCCAAAAGCGAGATTCCCTGCTGGAAAGCTGTGGTATTCTGCTCCTCAGTCACCTCTTTTAGATCCACCTCGAGCCCATTTGACCTGAGCCTTTCAAGACACAAATCCTTCTGTCGTGGGGACTTTGTTGTTGCTGTCACGCATTTGAAGGTGATTGAGAAGAATACATCAGAATTGTGGTTTGCCTGCCAGGGCATAGCTTTTCTCTGCACTGAACATGCTCCCTTCTCCCTTGGAGTGTGAGTCTGAGGGCCTGTAAGGTTGCTGGGTTCTAATGGGAAACACTTAAGAACTGTCACAATCCATTTCTGAGTCGATATCCTGGTGTGTTACCTTCCCATTCCTCTGCCCCAGCGTGTCCACCAACCCAGCACACATCTCACGTCTTCATAAGACAAGGGCATTTCCAGCTGAGCTTTATTACCCAGCCCCCATGTGGGTCAGTGAAAAGCTAATGGGATCCTGGGAAAGAAAGGGTTAACATATGACTAGCATTTGATGGTTCTCTGGAGTTCAGAAGAATGAGGAGGAATCTCACTGAAACCTATTGAATATTGAAAAGCCCAGACAGAGTGGATGTAAAGAAGGTGTTTCCTGTAGTGAGGGGGTCTAGAACCAGAGGGTGCAACCTTGAAATACAAGGACATCCCTTTAAAACAGAGATGAGGAGGAGTTCCTTTAGTGAGTCTGTGCGACTCATCATCACAAGTGGCAGTGGAGGCCAAGTCATTGGGTATATTTAAAGTGGAGGTTGATAGGTTCTTGATTAGTCAGGGTGTCAAAGGTTACAGGGAGAAGGCAGGAGAATAAATAAGTCAGCTATGATAGAATGGCAGAACACACTTGATGGGCTGAATGGTCTGATTTTGCTGCTAAGTGTTGTGAATTTTAGTGGATCTGCAGGTCACCCTTGGACAAAGTGTAGCACCTGCTTAGCCCCCGATCAGGATCACGTAAAGCCGTGGGAGCAGGTGGCAGCTGGTGCATATCACAAGTCCTGGTTATGAAGCCACTGACACCAGGCAGACAATCTCTGAAGAGTATTGATAATGGCTGGGGTCACCCGTCTTGTAAAGACACTGCCCAGAAGAAGGCAATGGCAAACCACTTCTGTAGAAAAATTTGCCAAAAACAATCATGGCCATAGAAAGACCATGATCACCCACATCACACGACACGGCACATAATGAATGAACAATGTCTTATGGAATCTTCAACATGTCTCTTCCCTTGTTGTCGATTAGTAATCTCAGAGAGGTGAGAGCAGGGAAATGAGGCACCAGCCTGAATTGTACAGAATTTACCTGAGTCATTGGGAATGATTGAAAAGGTTAGGGCTT
Organism: Hemitrygon akajei; assembly: GCF_048418815.1. Taxonomy (NCBI): domain Eukaryota; kingdom Metazoa; phylum Chordata; class Chondrichthyes; order Myliobatiformes; family Dasyatidae; genus Hemitrygon; species Hemitrygon akajei. The sequence goes on along the minus strand of NC_133124.1, from coordinate 221,324,679 downwards.
TATCCCCGGAGCACAGGAGAATGAGGGGAGATTTGAGAGAGGTATACAAAGTCATTAGATAGAGTAAACGTACGCAGACTTTTACCACTGCGATTGGGTGTGACCAGATTTAGAGGTCATAGGTTAAGGGAGAAAGGTGAAATATTTAAGGGGAACATGAGGGTGAACCTCTTCACTCCAAGGGTGGTGAGGGTGTGGAATGTGCTGCAAGAGGAAGTAGTGAATGAGGGTTCAATTGCAACATTAAAGAGAAATTTGGATAAGTACATGGATGGGACATGGAGGGCTGTCCATCACTTGTCTAACCCCTGCCCACCACACCTTCGTTTCTATCTGCAGAAAAACAGTTCAGCAAGCACTAGGTGAGCCAAAGGACCTGTTTCTGTACTGTAGTGCTCTTTGACTCGATGACAGTGTATCAGGCTTGGATTTCACTCCAGCACACCAGTCCGCGCACACTGGAGTGTCTGGGACTGGGCGCCATAGTGTCATAGGGATGGGAATGTCTCAGTCCCAGGTAGATGTGGCATTTGAAAGAAGAGAACTCTCCCTAGTGGTCTAGACCTCAGACCAGACCAGTGACACTTTTCCCATTCCTGTGTGGGATCCTGTACTGTCAAATTAGCTGTCAAATGTTCTAAGTTATTCCAGTGATTATAGAGCAGAGAACTCCATTGCAAACAAAAGGGATTCTACAGATGCTGTAAATCCAGAGCAACATGGGCAAAATGCTGGAGAAGCTCAGTAGGGCAGACAGCATCTATGGAGGAGAATAAACAATCGACATGTCAGGCTGAGACCTTTCATCAGGATTGATCTCCATAGACGCCTGACTTGATGAGTTCCTCCAGCATTCTGTGTGTGTTACTTCATTATAAATCCTTTGGGATATCCAGGAAGGATCTGAAATTTGGGTTAACTTCTCTATATAAAGAGCCCTCAAGGCTGTCCTACCATTAAATATGACTATGGCTCATCTATGTTGGCCTCAACTTCTCTTCTGTGCCAATACCCCATAATTCCTTGATATTTCAAGTATTTATTATTTCAACTATAAATTATCGGCCTCCACAGCCCTCAAGGGCAGCGACTTCCAGAGACACTCTGGCTTCTAAGAGAAGACTGTCAGGTCACCTCTGTTATAATTGACAGGACATTTTATATAACCATGTTCCCTCATTTGACCCATTTATTTCCAACTTTCTTTTTCAATCCATGCTAACACACATCCTCCAATTCATTAAGCAGCTTCTGATGTGGCAATTTGTGAAATGTCTTTTGAAAACCTAAATACACAACTTCTACAGATTTCACTCAACTCTCCCTGTTCTTAGAAGCACAAGAAAGCAACGTGCACCAGCAAGGGCCCCCACCATCCAGTCCATGCCCCTTCTCGCTACTACCATTGGGCAGGAGGTACAGGAGCCTTAAGTCCATGCCATCAGGGTTAGGAACAATACCACCCCTCAGCCATCAGGCTGCTGAACTAGCATGGACAACTTCACTGACTTCAGCTCTGAACTGACTCCACAACCTATGGACTTACTTTCAAGGACTCTACAAACCATGTTCTCAGTATTGCTTATTTACTTTTTATTTGCACAATTTGTCTTCCTTTGCACATTAGCTGTTTCCTTCCACCACACCACCATCCATCTCCACACACCACTGCCCTACCGCCTGTTCCATCACATCTCCAACCTCCATCACACTTCCATCCATCTCCACACACCACAGCCCTACCTCCTGTTCCATCACATCTCCAACTTCCATCACATCTCCACCTCCATCCATCTCCACACACCACACCCCTACCTCCTGTTCCATCACATCTCCAACCTCCACCACACCTCCATCTCCACACACCACAGCCCTACCGCCTGTTCCATCATATCTCCAACCTCTATCACACCTCCATCTCCATCCATCTCCACACACCACACCCCGACTCCTGTTCCATCACATCTCCAACCTCCACCACACCTCCATCTCCATCCATCTCCACACACCACAGCCCTACCGCCTGTTCCATCACATCTCCAACCTCTATCACACCTCCATCTCCATCCATCTCCACACACCACACCCCGACTCCTGTTCCATCACTTCCAACTCTCATCCACCACACCACTGTCCATCTCCACACAGCATACCACCACCTCCTGTTCCATCACAAGTCTAACCCCTGTCCACCATACCTCCATCTTAATCCACCACACTTCCATCCATCTCCACACACCTTCTGTTCCATCACATGTCCAACCCCTGGTCCACCACACCTTCTCCCATCTTCACCCACTCTTCTGCTTCACCATGTCAGGTTGGACCATTTCTGTTGCCCCATGACTTGGTGCAGAGAATCACTGAACTGTCATCCCATTTCTTGGTCACCTCTCAACACCGGACTGCAGTCTGCAAGTAGAAATATGAAGGCCGCACAGCTGATGACATCCTCTTAAAGTGGAGAAATGCACAAGATCTCACAATTGGTGACTGAAGAAACAGGGAGATACATTAATCCCTACTGGCATCACACTAATGTAGTGAGATCACCTGCAACAGTGGACCATTGAAACCAATTACTCCTTTAAACATGGCGGAAGTCAGATCCACCACTTCAGGAGATGTGGAGGCAAAGGAGTCAATTTAGAATCAGTTCTCGCATTTGCACACCCACTCAGCACAGTTCACGGCTGGAAATCGGAACTTTGTGCCGAAAGTTGTGTAGTCAGCCTCCTCGCTGGGTTTCTGTGTTGAGAGCTTCCCATAGACACCTTCCTATATCAAAGAATCTTTAGTCTAAGCACTCTCAATGTCTGTAAGGTCTTACTTTCCATTTCTGCACACTTTAGAATCATATTATTCAAATATAAATGTCCATTCCTATGTTATGGAATACGAGGCCTCGTGGAAGTGCTTTAGTTAGCGTGATGCTGTTACATCTTGGAGCGTCGGAGTTCAATTCCAACATCATTTGTAAGGCGTCCTCCCTAGAATGTATGGGCTTCCCCTGGATACTCCAGCTTCCTCCCACAGTCCAACGGTGCACTGGTCAGTAGGCTAGTTGGTCATTGTAAATCACTATGCGATTAGGCTAGGGTTAAATCTGGGATTACTGGGCAGCATGGCTCGAAGGGCCGAAAGGACCTATTCCACACTGTATCTCAACACATTTATAATAGCTGTCTAAACACATCACGGTATATTACACCCCGTTATCTGTGATGCCACTGTAGGACATGGTTTGCAGCCTGCAGCTCTGAGATCCTTCACCCAATGACTGATTTGTCCAACCAATTCACCTATTCACTCAACCATACGAGATAATCAGTCAAAGTATTGCTTAAGAATAACAATAGAACAACAATATCAACCTGTCAGAGCTACACCCTGGTCCAATTATCAGCCCTCTTCTCAATACCACCATCGGGCAGGAGGTCCCACACCACCAGGTTCAGGAACAGTTACTTCCCCTCAACCATCAGATCCCACACCACCAGGTTCAGGAACAGTTATTACCCCTCAACCATCGGGTCCCACACCACCAGGTTCAGGAACAGTTACTTCCCCTCAACCATCAGATCCCACACCACCAGGTTCAGGAACAGTTATTACCCCTCAACCATCGGGTCCCACACCACCAGGTTCAGGAACAGTTGTTACCCCTCAACCATCAGGTCCCACACCACCAGGTTCAGGAACAGTTATTACCCCTCAACCATTAGATCCCACACCACCAGGTTCAGGAACAGTTGTTACCCCTCAATCATCAGATCCCACACCACTAGGTTCAGGAACAGTTATTACCCGTCAACCATCAGGTCCCACACCACCAGGTTCAGGAACAGTTATTACCCGTCAACCATCAGGTCCCACACCACCAGGCTCAGGAACAGTTATTACCCCTCAAACATCAGGTCCCACACCACCAGGTTCAGGAACAGTTGTTACCCCTCAATCATCAGGCCCCACACAACCGGGTTCAGGAACAGTTATTACCCCTCAACCATCAGGTCCCACACCACCAGGTTCAGGAACAGTTATTACCCCTCAACCATCAGGTCCCACACCACCAGGTTCAGGAACAGTTATTACCCCTCAACCATCAGGTCCCACACCACCAGGTTCAGGAACAGTTATTACCCGTCAACCATCAGGTCCCACACCACCAGGCTCAGGAACAGTTATTACCCCTCAAACATCAGGTCCCACACCACCAGGTTCAGGAACAGTTGTTACCCCTCAATCATCAGGCCCCACACAACCGGGTTCAGGAACAGTTATTACCCCTCAACCATCAGGTCCCACACCACCAGGTTCAGGAACAGTTATTACCCCTCAACCATCAGGTCCCACACCACCAGGTTCAGGGACAGTTATTACCCCTCAACCATCAGGTCCCACACCACCAGGTTCAGGAACAGTTATTACCCTACAACCATCAGGTCCCACACCACCAGGTTCAGGAACAGTTATTACCCCTCAACCATCAGGTCCCACACCACCAGGTTCAGGAACAGTTATTACCCTACAACCATCAGGTCCCACACCACCAGGTTCAGGAACAGTTATTACCCCTCAATCATCAGGTCCCACACCACCAGGTTCAGGAACAGTTATTACCCCTCAATCATCAGGTCCCACACCACCAGGTTCAGGGACAGTTATTACCCCTCAACCATCAGGTCCCACACCACCAGGTTCAGGAACAGTTATTACCCCTCAACCATCAGGTCCCACACCACCAGGTTCAGGAACAGTTATTACCCCTCAACCATCAGGTCCCACACCACCAGGTTCAGGAACAGTTGTTACCCTACAACCATCAGGTCCCACACCACCAGGTTCAGGAACAGTTATTACCCCTCAACCATCAGGTCCCACACCACCAGGTTCAGGAACAGTTATTACCCCTCAATCATCAGGTCCCACACCACCAGGTTCAGGAACAGTTATTACCCCTCAATCATCAGGTCCCACACCACCAGGTTCAGGGACAGTTATTACCCTTAACCATCAGGTCCCACACCTCCAGGTTCAGGAACAGTTATTACCCCTCAACCATCAGGTCCCACACCTCCAGGTTCAGGAACAGTTATTACCCCTCAACCATCAGATCCCACACCACCAGGTTCAGGGACAGTTATTACCCCTCAACCATCAGGTCCCACACCACCAGGTTCAGGGACAGTTATTACCCTTAACCATCAGGTCCCACACCACCAGGTTCAGGGACAGTTATTACCCTACAACCATCAGGCTCCTGAACTGGTGTGAATAACTTCATTCACCTCAACTCTGAACTGATCCTACGACCTACGGACTCACTACAACTCACGTTCTCAATATTGTTTATTATTTGCTGTTTGTCTTCTTTTGCACATTGGTTATTTGTCAGTGTTTGTTTATGCATAATTTCCATAAATTCTATTCTATTTCTTTTCCCCCTGTAAATCCCTGCAAGAAAATGAACCTCAAGTAATATATGGTAACAGATGAGAACTTAGATAATAAACATACATTGAACTTTTCTCCTCACTTCACCTGCAGGCTATTTTCCCTCTTGTCCTGTGAACCATATGTGGCTTTTAATAAAAGGTCACTGATAGAAGTGAATTGGCCAACAAAATAGGCTGGCAGAAGGGGTAAGCTTCACGTGTACCTCGGAAGTGAATGATCTATTATTAGCACTGTGGAACCCCTTGTACAGGGCCATTTATTGTGCTTGAAGAAGGCAGTAGCTGAATCAAAAGGGGAATTAAATTCTAGGTTAAATAAACCCACAATTCTGAAAAAGCGGAGTGGATGCATAGGGAGTCATCTCTTGTTTAAGGGCCTTTGATTTGTCCCAGAGCCTTCCTTATTCAGTGAGGAAAGATTGGTAGGTACATGTGCATTTAAAGATCAAAGGCATCATTCAGGCCTCTGGGTCTAGCCGATCATTACATCTCTATATGGAACTGAGAGTCACACAGACCTCACGTTTGGCCCTAGCTCTCGGGGTGAAACTGCCAAATGGAATTTGAGAATATTTATGCATCGTAGACACATGTCCACAGGAGAATAGATGGCGGCTCAGTTCAGTGAACTGCACGGAAAATATGCTGCAGTGAGAAGGAAAATGTTGTCTGAATGATAAAAATAAAAGTGCCTGTGAATGGATAACGGAACTGTTAGATCTTCCTGAACCTTCCTGCGGACCACCAGGGCAGTGATATTCAGTGGGACCCTCCACTTTAAACATAATACCCTTCCTGTACTTGGGAGGATTGTTCAAGAATGGGTGGATACAGACAGGCCGGCAAAAAGGGAGACAGCTGAATATGTTGGAAGGCAGAAGTTTAAGTGGATACAGGACAGACTGTAGATAACAGAGATCTGGCGCAACACACACAAAATACTGGAGGAACTCAGCAAGTCAAGCAGCATCTATGGAGGGGAATAATCAGTCAGTGTTTTGTGCTGAGAGCTTTCGCAGGAACCGGAAAGGAAGAGGACAGCAGCCAGAGATAGAAGGGTGGGGTGGGGGTAGACGGAGGAGCATGAGCTGGCAGGTGATAGGTAAGACAGGTGAAGGGGAAAATGGATGTGTGGTAGGGGCGGAGGGGGGATGAAGTAAGAAGATGGGAGTTGATAGGTGAACAATAGGTGGTAAAGAGGTAAAGAAGAAGAGATCTGATAAGAGGACAGTGGGAGGTGGGAAACCAGAGGGAGAAAGAGTGTGGAGGAGAAAGAGAGGTGAAAGGTGAGAGAGGATGAGAGAGATCAGGGAAAACAAGTTTAGGTAGTTTAATTGGTAAATAGATGGAGATAGTTGTTGACAAGTTACGTTCGTACATAGGTCAAATGGATTAATTGGATAGGTGGATGAATGGACAGGTCGGCCAATGGAGGGGTAAAAACGAGGATAAAGATTAATAGGAAAATGAAGAAGTATCCTAAGTGATGCTAACATCCTTAAGATATCCCAGAACACCTGAACCCAGTATAATATTGTTTTGAAAAATGGCTATGTTTATAAGATGGGAATGTACAGTGATTAAGCTTACAGAGCTAGAAACAAAAAGTCTAACAAGGTCATTAGTGGATGTACTAAAGGAAGTTACTAGAAAGAATTATGGAAATGAATAAATAGTCGATGTCTACTGTTCATTCATTTCCATAGATGCTGCCTGACCCGTTGAGTTCCTCCAGCATTTTGTGTGTGTTGCTTGGATTTCCAGCATCTGCAGAATCTCTTGTGTTATTAAAGGATTTACCTCATCAGCACCTTTGTAGGTCCTTACTCTCTGCCCAGGTAACTGCACAATAGGGTACCTGATTTGCCTGCTTTGGAACATTATAACTTTTCATGCATTGCATTGAGTTTCTTTATTTTCCTGTAAATGCCTGCAGGGAAGTTAATCTCAATGTAGAATACAGTGACATATACTGTACATAATTTGATAATAAATTTACTTTGAACATTGAATTTTGAGAAAGCTGGTAAAGAAATATAGGTCTTACCCATCTCCCAGCTTTCCAAAGAGTTTTGAAAACACTGTTTATTCCATCACCAGTACACCTCCACTGCTAGTCCCAAGTACCAGCCACCCACCATGCTTCCTGAAGGGAATTAAGGGGATTCATCTCTGGGTAATGTAAATTGGGATTGGATCCAGCCATGGCCTTTTCCTGTTTTACTGACAGTAAAGGAGAAACGGAGAGTGATCCTCAACCAGCTGTGATACCAGTATTCCCTATCCTCCAGTCTGTTGGTCTGGAGTTCCAACAATTGATGATTAAAATGTCTAGTTCATTCATCTGTCACTGAACACTTGCACAACGAGATTTTAGAAGTGAAGGAGGGGGAAGAATTATTAAATATTTAAAGATTAGCTTTATTTGTTCATTGAAACAAAATGCATCATTTTGCGTGAACATCCAACACAGTCTGAGGCTGTGCTGTGCCATGTTTCCGGTGCCAATGTAGCATGCCCACGACTCACTAACTCTAATCTACATGTCTTTGGAATGCGGGAGGGAACCGGAGTGCCCGGTCACAGGGAGAATCTTCAAACTCCCGACAGAGAGTGGGAGGAATTCCCTGGTATGCTAAAGTGCTCCGCTAGTCACCTCGCCATGTGCCACCATCCCAAGTTGGTGGGTTAATTGTCTGCTGTAAGTTGTCTCTCACGTTTGGGGGAGGAGTAGAATCTGGAGGGAGTTGATGGAAATGTGGGGAGAGTAACATGGGATTAATGTAGGTGCTCGATGCTCAGCACAGACAGTGGGCCAAAGGGCCTGTTTCAGAGCTGTCTGTCTCCATGACTCAATGTCAAACCATAAGACATAGGCCATTCAGCCCATCAAGTCTGCTCTGTTATTCAATCACGGCTGATTTACTTTCCCTCTCAACCTGCCTTCTCCCCATAACCTTTGACATCCTGACTAATCAAGAACCTATCAGCTTCCACTTTAAATATACCCAATGACTCGGCCTCCACAGCCGTCTGTGGTGATGAATTCCACAGATTTGCCACCCTCTGGCTAAAGAAATTCCTCTCCATCTCTGTTCTAAAGGGACGTTCTTCTATTCTGAGGCTGTGCTATAGGAAACATCCTCTGCACACCCACTCGATCTACTTACATAAGCCCATCGCCCTACTGGGGTGCAGGCCACCAACAGCAGCTCATCAGAGTCCTCTCTCCTGGGCCAGTCTGTCAAGTTGTCCCCAAGTGGAGCCCATTTTCTTGCTGTATACTATTTCTTCCAGGAATGAGGCTTTGGAGCTTCTGTTGGCGTTTCTGTAGCTCTGGGTTTTTACGGGGTGGGGTTGCTAGCTCCATGCCCAACCCTTCTCTTTTCGCAGCTGTGCTTGCGGCTGTCCATGGCGGAGTTCCACTCTAACTAGGCCTTACAATATTCAGTAGGTTTCAAAGCGATCCCCCCTCACTGTTCCATACTCCAGGCAGCCATCAAGTGTTCCTCATATGTTAACTCTTTCATTCTTGGGATAATTTTTGTGAACCTTCTCTGGACCCTCTCCAATGTTTGCACATCCTTTCTTAGAGACAGGGCCCAAACTGCACACAATTCTCCAAATAACGTCTGACCAATACCTTATAAAGTCCAGCGTTACATCCTTGCTCTCTATATTCTAGTCCTCTCAAAATGAACGCTAACATTACATTTGTCAGGTTGGAAATATTGGCTGCCCAATGGCGAGAGAGTGTTAATGCGATAATTGGTGGTGGGGAATGGGTGGGGTAGGGTTCATGTAGCCTCCAGGGCCATGCCCCACCCTCAGTATCGATGGTGGCGTGACTATGCAGAGACAGGGACTGGGCCACATGGTGTGATCTGCGCCAGGTCGCTGGGCTCCGGCAGAGTAAAAGCAAATTGATTTTATTTCTCCCTTTGTAAACTAAAAGGGGGAGAATCAATCGTCTCCTAATTTTAATCAGCACGTCAAAGACCACGCTCGGAACACGGACCAGCTGAGCCGCAGACACATCCGCGTCTACCAACTCTACAGTCGCACCAGTGGCAAACACGTCCAGATCCTCGGGAAGAGAATCAATGCAACTGCAGAAGATGGCAGCAAATATGGTGAGAAATCCCGCTGACGTACTGACTCACGTGGCAGATACGGTGAGAAATCCCGCTGACGTACTGACTGACTCGGCAGATACGGTGAGAAATCCCGCTGACGTACTGACTCACGCGGCAGATACGGTGAGAAATCCCGCTGACATACTGACTCACTCGGCAGATACGGTGAGAAATCCCGCTGACGTACTGACTCACTCGGCAGATACGGTGAGAAATCCCGCTGACGTACTGACTCACTCGGCAGAAACGGTGAGAAATCCCGCTGACGTACTGACTCACTCGGCAGATACGGTGAGAAATCCCGCCGACGTACTGACTCACTCGGCAGATACGGTGAGAAATCCCGCTGACGTACTGAGTCACTCGACAGATACGGTGAGAAATCCCGCTGACGTACTGACCGACTCGACAGATACGGTGAGAAATCCCGCTGACGTACTGACTGACTCGGCAGATACGGTGAGAAATCCCGCTGACGTACTGACTCACTCGGCAGATACGGTGAGAAATCCCGCTGACGTACTGACCGACTCGACAGATACGGTGAGAAATCCCGCTGACGTACTGACTGACTCGGCAGATACGGTGAGAAATCCCGCTGACGTACTGACTCGCTCGGCAGATACGGTGAGAAATCCCGCTGACGTACTGACTGACTCGGCAGATACGGTGAGAAATCCCGCTGACGTACTGACTGACTCGGCAGATACGGTGAGAAATCCCGCTGACGTACTGACTGACTCGGCAGATACGGTGAGAAATCCCGCTGACGTACTGACTGACTCGGCAGATACGGTGAGAAATCCCGCTGACGTACTGACTGACTCGGCAGATACGGTGAGAAATCCCGCTGACGTACTGACTCGCTCGGCAGATACGGTGAGAAATCCCGCTGACGTACTGACTGACTCGGCAGATACGGTGAGAAATCCCGCTGACGTACTGACTCGCTTGGCAGATACGGTGAGAAATCCCGCTGACGTACTGACTCACGCGGCAGATACGGTGAGAAATCCCGCTGACGTACTGACTCACTCGGCAGATACGGTGAGAAATCCCGCTGACGTACTGACTCACTCGGCAGATACGGTAAGAAATCCCGCCGACGTACTGACTCACTCGGCAGATACGGTGAGAAATCCCGCTGACGTACTGACTCGCTCGGCAGATACGGTGAGAAATCCCGCTGACGTACTGACTCACGCGGCAGATACGGTGAGAAATCCCGCTGACGTACTGACTGACTCGGCAGATACGGTGAGAAATCCCGCTGACGTACTGACTGACTCGGCAGATACGGTGAGAAATCCCGCTGACGTACTGAGTCACTCGACAGATACGGTGAGAAATCCCGCCGACGTACTGACTGACTCGGCAGATACGGTGAGAAATCCCGCTGACGTACTGACTCACTCGGCAGAAACGGTGAGAAATCCCGCTGACGTACTGAGTCACTCGACAGATACGGTGAGAAATCCCGCTGACATACTGACTCACTCGGCAGAAACGGTGAGAAATCCCGCTGACGTACTGACTGACTCGGCAGATACGGTGAGAAATCCCGCTGACGTACTGACTGACTCGGCAGATACGGTGAGAAATCCCGCTGACATACTGACTCACTCGGCAGATACGGTGAGAAATCCCGCTGACGTACTGACTGACTCGGCAGATACGGTGAGAAATCCCGCTGACGTACTGACTCACTCGACAGATACGGTGAGAAATCCCGCTGACGTACTGAGTCACTCGGCAGAAACGGTGAGAAATCCCGCTGACGTACTGACTGACTCGGCAGATACGGTGAGAAATCCCGCTGACGTACTGACTGACTCGGCAGATACGGTGAGAAATCCCGCTGACATACTGACTCACTCGGCAGATACGGTGAGAAATCCCGCTGACGTACTGAGTCACTCGACAGATACGGTGAGAAATCCCGCTGACATACTGACTCACTCGGCAGAAACGGTGAGAAATCCCGCTGACGTACTGACTCACTCGGCAGAAACGGTGAGAAATCCCGCTGACGTACTGACTGACTCGGCAGATACGGTGAGAAATCCCGCTGACGTACTGAGTCACTCGACAGATACGGTGAGAAATCCCGCTGACATACTGACTCACTCGGCAGAAACGGTGAGAAATCCCGCTGACGTACTGACTCACTCGGCAGATACGGTGAGAAATCCCGCTGACGTACTGACTCACTCGGCAGATACGGTGAGAAATCCCGCTGACGTACTGACTCACTCGGCAGATACGGTGAGAAATCCCGCTGACGTACTGACTGACTCGGCAGATACGGTGAGAAATCCCACCGACGTACTGACTCACTCGGCAGAAACGGTGAGAAATCCCGCTGACGTACTGACTCACTCGGCAGATACGGTGAGAAATCCCGCTGACGTACTGACTCGCTCGGCAGATACGGTGAGAAATCCCACCGACGTACTGACTCACTCGGCAGAAACGGTGAGAAATCCCGCTGACGTACTGACTCACTCGGCAGATACGGTGAGAAATCCCGCTGACGTACTGACTCACTCGGCAGATACGGTGAGAAATCCCGCTGACGTACTGACTGACTCGGCAGATACGGTGAGAAATCCCGCTGACGTACTGACTGACTCGGCAGATACGGTGAGAAATCCCGCTGACGTACTGAGTCACTCGACAGATACGGTGAGAAATCCCGCTGACATACTGACTCACTCGGCAGAAACGGTGAGAAATCCCGCTGACGTACTGAGTCACTCGACAGATACGGTGAGAAATCCCGCTGACATACTGACTCACTCGGCAGTTACGGTGAGAAATCCCGCTGACGTACTGACTCACTCGGCAGATACGGTGAGAAATCCCGCTGACGTACTGACTGACTCGGCAGATACGGTGAGAAATCCCGCTGACGTACTGACTGACTCGGCAGATACGGTGAGAAATCCCGCTGACGTACTGAGTCACTCGACAGATACGGTGAGAAATCCCGCTGACATACTGACTCACTCGGCAGAAACGGTGAGAAATCCCACTGACGTACTGACTCACTCGGCAGATACGGTGAGAAATCCCGCTGACGTACTGACTCACTCGGCAGATACGGTGAGAAATCCCGCTGACGTACTGACTCACTCGGCAGATACGGTGAGAAATCCCGCCGATGTACTGACTGACTCGGCAGATACGGTGAGAAATCCCGCCGACGTACTGAGTCACTCGACAGATACGGTGAGAAATCCCGCTGACGTACTGACTCACTCGGCAGATACGGTGAGAAATCCCGCTGACGTACTGACTCACTCGGCAGTTACGGTGAGAAATCCCGCTGACGTACTGACTCACTCGGCAGATACGGTGAGAAATCCCGCTGACGTACTGACTGACTCGGCAGATACGGTGAGAAATCCCGCTGACGTACTGACTCACTCGGCAGATACGGTGAGAAATCCCGCTGACGTACTGACTGACTCGGCAGATACGGTGAGAAATCCCGCTGACGTACTGACTCACTCGGCAGATACGGTGAGAAATCCCGCTGACGTACTGACTGACTCGGCAGATACGGTGAGAAATCCCGCTGACGTACTGACTCACTCGGCAGATACGGTGAGAAATCCCGCCGACGTACTGATTCACTCGGCAGAAACGGTGAGAAATCCCGCTGACGTACTGACTGACTCGGCAGAAACGGTGAGAAATCCCGCTGACGTACTGACTGACAGCTCAACCTCTAGAATCAGGTCAAATTTCACTGGCACATTTGTTGCTCCGTGGCAGCAGTACAGTGCAGTATATAATAATAAACTATATATTACAGTAAATATATACTGTATAAATAAGTATATAATTGAATTAAATGTGTTGCAAAAAGAGAGAAAAATACTGAGTAGTGAGGCCATGTACATGGGTTCACTGTCCATTCAGAAATCTGATAGTGGATAGGGAGAAGCTGCACCTGAAACCTTGAGTGTGTGCCTTCAGGCTCCCGTACCTCCTCCCTGATGGTGGGAGTGAGAAGAGGGGATGTCCTGGGTGACGGGAGTCCTTAGTGATGGATGTTCTGAACCATTGCCTTTTGAAGTTGTCCTGTATTAGGAATTGGCTGTGGTGTGTGACATGCAACAAAAGGCAACAACATTTAACAATTATATGAATAAAGAATTATATAAAAATAAAGTTAGAGGTTAAAGTACAAATATGACTAAAATGTGCAAAAATACCTAAATACCAACAGGTATTTACAATGTAGTCTATGATGCCATGGCTGACCCTGGCCGGAATGAATGTTGGACAACTCCGGTCAATTAACAACGGTGTCCATCAATTATCTTAATTTACTTTACACATACAATTCGCATGCTGCAACCTTCTCAACACCAGATTAAATGGACTCAACTCTGAAATTTTGAGTGACAGGGTAGTTAGTATAATCGCTCCATGTTAATTTTTGCAGGTCAATCAGAAAACAACCAAATTTTTCAGATTGATGTTCCAAGTAATGTACACCTGGGAGTGAATTTCAGAATGGAATATATCAAGGGATTGAGGAGATGCAGAATGTCCTACATAACAGATGCCAGGAGCGAGTTAAAATGGGAATCACATCAAGGGATTTACAATTAAAGTAGCTGGGAGCGAGATTCAGGCTGGAACTGAACTGAGGGATCTGACTGGTTTATAGATAGACCAAGAGATCTCTTGATGCGAGTTAAGGCTAACTGATGGATTTGAAGCATTTATATGAAGTAATAGACATACAGGTGTAAGTTACTGGACAGAATTTAATCGAGAAGATTGGTTGGGTGGAGGGCATAGACATGGACCAACAGTATTGAGGAACAGGGAACAGACTGGAACATAATCAAAGGGTTTAAGCTGTACTCATTTTGACCATTAAGACATGCAGGAACCTTCACAAACTCCCACAGCCCTCAATGATCCTGTGATTTCAATTCCTGAGGCCTACAAAATAGTGGATATGGCCCAGTCCATCAAAGGTCAAGCTCTCCCCACATCCTACATAGAACGCTGTCCTTGGAAAGCAACATCCATCTTTAGAGACCTCCACCACCCAGATCATGCTCTCTTCTCACTGCTGCCATCAGGACAAAGGTACAGGAGCCCCAGGATGCACACCAGCAGGTTCAGGAATAGTTATGACTCCTCAACCATCAGGATATTGAACCAGAGGGGATAACTTCACTCACTCCATCACTGAACTGTTCCCTCAGTCTATGGACTCATTTTCAAGGACTCTTCATCTCATTGCTTATTGATTTATCTATTTATTTATTATTTCCCTTTTGTATGTGCACGGATTTTTATCTTTTGCACACTGGCTGATTGCCCGTCCTGTTGGGGATGGTCTTTCATTGATTCTATTGTGGCTCTTGGATTTACTGAGTATGCCTGCAAGAAAATGAATCTCAGGGTTGTATATGGTGAAATATATGTACTTCGATAATAAACTTACTTTGAACTTTGATTTATATACTGGAAAATAGAAGCTGAGAGTGGATCATAGGCTAGGATCTGATGTGGGTCTCAGCGACTTTCTGTAGAATAGCAGGTCTCTAATATTTGATCACGGAAGAGTGATTTTATTACTAAGGATTTGTGCCAGCCACGTGGATTGAATTGGGATTTGCAAAGCTCCCACGTGAGGGCCCAAGAATCTCATAGGGAATGGGGGGGACAGAATCAGAATTGGATTTAGGTTTCATATCACTGGCATATGTCATGAAATTTGTTGTTTTGTGGTACAGTGCAAAACAAAAATAAAACTATATATTTCAATGCGAAATAGATATATTAAAATTAAATAATTAGTGCAAAAAGAGAGCAAAAATAGTGAGGTAGTGTCCATGGGTTCATTGTCCATTTAGAGATCTGATGGCAGGGGGAAGAAGCTCTTCGGACAGCTTTGAGTGTGTGTCTTCAGGCTCCTGTACCTTCCCTCTGACGTTAGCAGTTTGAGGAAGCCATGTCCTGGGTGAAGGGGTCCTTCATTTCTGGGGCATCGCCTTTTGGAGGTGTCCTCGATGCTGTAGAAGATAGTGCCCAAGAGGGAGCTGACTGAATTTGCAGCTTTTTCCAATCCTGTGCAGTTTATTTACCTGTTTCCTCACTCGGGGTACCTGACCATCACGCTCTCCCCACTCCACTGCCACCTCCCTTCTCCCCTTGTCCCTTGTGGTTTCTTGGCTAATGATTCTGGCAATCTGGTGAATTCTGGTGAAGGCCTTGATTTTAATGGAGCTCTCTGTTCTTGCAGCTAAACTGCTGGTGGAAACGGACACATTTGACAGTCGAGTACGGATTCGGGGAGCAGAGACAGGCCATTATATCTGCATGAACAGGAAAGGGAAACTCGTAGGCAAGGTAAGTTCCAGACTGAATCTGCGAACTGGAGACTACTAAGGTCCAAAAGTGGTGTAAGCCCAGCGAGACCCACAGGAGTACCTTCAACACTAGTGTGGAGCACTGTAATATTTCACTGTAACCTGTGGCCTCATGTCAAAACCGAACCACAACTCACATAAGAAAATATAAGTCAGTCTTTCAATTGCTATATAATCTCTCACCTCCTGCTAATAACATCCCAAACTATCTCACGCCCAATTTGCTCACAGTAATCTCCCACAAACTACACTGTGGTCACACACGGATCATTTGTGTTAATTGGGAACATTCAGCAAGTCAGGAAGCAACTGTGGAAAGGAGAACAATTACTGGTTCAGCTCTTTGTCAAGACCGCCATCCTGTCTAGAAACACTCACTGAGGGTAGGTTGACTCCCAAGCAATGGGAGAACTCTGCAGCTACTCCGTAAAATGACACAATTGGATCTGTGATCATCAATAGACAGGGACAGATGATCAAAGCTTGGTCAGGTTTTAAGGAGGTTTTTGAAAAGTACGGAGCCAAAGAGGATTAGGGAGGAAATTGCAGGGCATGGGGTTCTGAGGATGGATGTCAGTAACTCTGTAATTACTTAGAGATTTTCAAAGGCTGCTGTTTTTGAGGTGAGGGAGGTACATGTGCTGTTAGGCTTTGGAATGCCCTGACCTCAGTACGATCAGTTCTTTAGTGCCAGCTTCTCCCAACTTGGGAATCAGAAATCATAAGTGGCGTCAAAATAACCTCTGGCATTGGCAGCCATTTTCCTGGATTTACATATTTAGATAAATTCTTATTAGGTAAAGGCATTTGTGGTGCAGATCAGTTAATATAGACTTTTCTTTAAAACAAAACTGTGTTTCTATGATGCATTTCACAACCTCGTGACTTTGCTCAGCGCTCCAAAATTTCAAAATTCTCTTGAAAAAGTCACTTTGTCATCGTATGTAACCCAAGAACCAATTTACATACAATAAAATTCCACAAAGGTGGGATCTCTCATCCATTATCTGCATCAATTTCCTATGTTACACTCCACTTCCAAAATTCAGAACCGCTACAAAGGACCGAAACTTCAGAAACACAGGTTTCTGCAGGTGCTGGTGATCTTGAGCATCATGCTCAAGTTCAAGGTTAATTGTTGTTCAACCATACACATGTATACAGCTAACCAAACTAGCGTTTCTCTGGGACCAATGTCCACAACACAGTACGTACAGTCGCATACAGCACTATTAATTATGAGAGCAAAAGAACTTGCAGTTACAAAAGAAAACACAATGATATAGACCAAGTCCCAGAGTGTCCTGGTTTGGAGATTGATGATGCATGGGATGTTGACCTGGAGCCATGTTTCTACAAGAACAAGCCTACTGCAGTTTCTCATCTCACTCAGTGCAGCCAGAGTCAAATGCAATCCAACTTGTCTTCCTGGGACTGAACACCTATGGGAGAGGCCAGCCCCCAACCCAGTACAGAATCTAGTGGCACACAGCCAGCCCCTGCATCTCCCTCCCTGGTGGTCGCATCAGGTGACTCTGACACGAATGTGGTTGGGTCCACAGCATGATAGAGGCTATGCAGCTCCCCTTTTGCCAAGGAACCAGTGAATCGGACTCCCAATATTCTACTGTACTGGAGTACACAAAATGCTGGAGGGACTCACCAAATCAGGCAACATCTATTGAAGAGAAGAAACAATCGTAGTTTTGTGTCAATAAGTATCTCAGCACAAAACTTTGACTGTTTCTTTCTCTCCAAAGATGCTTTTACCTGCTGAGTTCCTTTAGCATTTTGTGTGTGTTAACTAAATTTTAGAGGCAGCTGCTGCTGGTGTTCTGGGTTTAGTCCGTGATTGTGGAGCAGTTTACACTACCATCTGTTTTGGTGATATTGGTTAAGGAATAGGAGTTGTCCAGGACATTATCAGTGCTAGATGAAGTCTGGTGATCTTGAAGTGACTATCCCTGTCACTGGTCAAATTCTTCAGAAATAACAGCAGTTATTTAAATAATAGCAATTGATCGTATGGATAGTCAGAGGCTTTTTCCCAGGGCTGAAATGGCTAACACGAGAGGGCACAGTTTGGAAGCAGGTACGGAGGAGATGTCAGGGTTAAGTTTTTTACGCAGAGAGTGGTGAGTGCGTGGAATGGGCTGCTGGCAGTGGTGGTGGAGGTGGAAATGATAGGGTCTTTTAAGAGACTCCTGGATGGCTACATGGAGCTTAGAAAAATAGAGGGCTATGGGTAAAGCCTAGGTAGTTCCTAGGTAGGGTCATGTTCGGCACAGTTTTGTGGGCCGAAGGGCCTGTATGGTGCTGTATGTTTTCTATGTTTCTAACTCAGCAATGTTGTATCATAAACTCAAGAGGTTCTGCAGATGCTGGAAATCCAGAGCAACACACACAAGATGCTGGAGGAACTCAGTGTGTCAGGCAGCACCATGCCATTATGGGGGATCATATATAAAGAAATAAGAGTGAAATGAAATTTCCAAGCCACTAATCGCAAGGATCTGAAAGGTGTGATGTTCGTGCTTCAGGATTTGGGAAATCGCATCATGAAGGTTCCCATCCACCCTGCTCACGGACTGTTTGTCCCAATGCCGTCAGGGAGGACACTAAGCATCCACACCGAGAGTTCAATGTCGGAGAGTGTAGACAGTATACAACCTGAAATTCTTACTCTACACAGACATCCACAAAACAGAAGAAAAGCCACAAAGAATGAATGACAGAAAACATTAGAACCCCAAGACCCCCTCCCCCTCCCATGCACAAGCAGCAACAAATCATCAACCCCACCCCGACTTGTTCCAACAGGAAGCATCTGCACCCCCACCCACCAAGCTAGCAATAGCAAAACCCCCAAAGAGAGACCATGATCTGCAGTCCATCAAAAACCATAGTTCACTCAACAGTTCAACGTGCCACAAGCTCTGTCTGTCACTAACAAGGGAGAGCAAGGTTTGAGCTCTCCCGTCTCGAGAACTAGCAGATTGTTCTCCCCCACCTCCATTGAGAGGGAGAGAGAGAGACAGAGAGAGAGGGAGAGGGGGAGAAGGAGAGAGATAGAGAGATTGCTCAATGCAGAGGCCTCCAACCGTCACACCTATTCTCTTGATGTTCCCATCTCCCATGATGCCTCAGTTGATGACACTGGCATGGAGTCAGGTCCAAAGGGGCTGCCCAAGGCTGACCCCCCAAGGTGCACATCTTCCAAGCCGCTTCTGGAGATATCGAAAACAGCTGCTCGGTGAGCTCTGGGAGTACCAGACTTAAAAATTTACTTTCCCCAAGCAGTAAGACTGATCAACACCTCCACCCACTAACCCATCCCACCACCACAATTTTATGAATTCCTATCAGAGTTGCTTCACTCTTGTGCCTAGTGAAACCTACGATCCATCAATCTACGCGAGTCATCTTATATTTATTGTGTTCTTTATCTTATGTGCTTCGTTTGTGCTGCATGGTCCAGAGTTTGTACTTTACATGTGACTGGAAATGACATGAAACATTCTCAAATCCTGAATCTTGAGAATATTAAATGTGGCATTTCTGTATTTCCACAGCTGGTTGGCAAAGGCAAGGATTGCATTTTCACTGAAATATTGCTGGAAAATAACTACACGGCACTGAGGAACACCAAGTACGAAGGTTGGTACATGGCCTTCACCAGGAAGGGGCAGCCCAGGAAGGCAACCAAGACCAGGCAAAACCAGCGGGAGGTCCACTTCATGAAAAGACTGTTCAAAGGGGAGCCGCTCTTTCCGAACCGAGACCGCCAAAGGCACTTTGAGTTTATAAATTACCCCGTCACCAAAAGGACTCGCAGGACACGCCTTCCCAAGCGCCAACGGACATAGGGAAAGACAGCTCCGGGGACTCTCAATATTTTTTAAATAAGATGTTTTATTTTTTTATACTTCATTTTAATGAGTAGACAGTAGAACAGAAACAGGTTTTTTAAAAAAAAATTAAAAATTTGAATAAAAACGAAACAAAGTGGTGCAAAATAAAATGTTGTTTGATGTGTTCTGGATTATATATGTCAGAGACTGTGTCACAGCGCCAAAATGTTTGCAGGACTTCCCAATCACTGATTGTAATGTAAGACTTACATTCATTGAAATCTACCAACTATTGGAAGGCCTGGATCGAGTGGCCTTGGAGAGAATGTTTCCTACAGTGAGAGAGTTTAGGGCCAGGGGACAGAGCCTCAGAATACATCTCCCTTTAGAGCAGAGATGAAAGAGATGAGGAGGAATTTCATTAGTCAGTAGGTGGTGAATCTGGGAAATTCATTGCCACAGACAGCTGTGGAGGCTATCACTGGGTATATTTAAAACGGAGGGTGATAATTCTAAGAAAGTCAAAGGTCAAAGGTCTTACGCAGAGAGGTTAGAGAGACTGGGCTTGTACACGCTGGAATTAAGGAGATTGAGAGGGGATCTGATTGAAACATATAAGATTATTAAGGGATTGGACAAGATAGAGGCAGGAAATATGCTCCAGATGCTGGGAGAGTCCAGTACCAGAGGGCATGGTTTGAGAATAAGGGGTAGGTCATTTAGGACAGAGTTAAGGAAAAACTTCTTCTCCCAGAGAGTTGTGGGGGTCTGGAATGCACTGCCTTGGGAGGTAGTGGAGGCCAATTCTCTGGATGCTTTCAAGAAGGAGCTAGATAGGTATCTTATGGATAGAGGAATCAAGGGATATGGGGACAAGGCAGGAACCGTGTATTGATAGTAGATGATCAGCCATGATCTCAGAATAGTGGTGCAGGCTCGAAGGGCCGAATGGTCTACTTCTGTACCTATTGTCTATTGTTATGGGGAGAAGGCAGGAGAATGGGGTTGAAAGGGACAATAAATCAGTCATGATGGAATGGCAGACAGAGCAAGCTAGATGAGCTGAATGGCCTAATTTTGCTCCTGCGTTTATGGGCTGTATTATTTATTTATTGAGATACAGCGCAAAATAGGCCCTTCCCCAACCTTCAAGCTGTGTCGCCCAGCAACTCCTGACTTAACCCTAGCCTAATCACAGTACAATTTACAATGGCCAATTTACTTATCAACCAGTACATCTTTGGGCTGTGGGAGGAAACCAGAGCACCCAGAGGAAACCCATAAGGTCACAGGGAGAAAGTATAAACTCCTTACAGAGAGCAGAGGGAATTGAAACCAAGTCACTGGTACCATAAAGCGTTGTGCTAACCACTACGCTGCTATTTCCCGTAAAATTTGCCAGAAGTCAAGTCACGTTCAAGTCAAATACAAGTTTTCTATCATTCAATTGTATACATGTATACATGCCAAAGAAACAATGTTCCTCCAGAGCAAGGTGCACAACACAGTACCTATAACTCAGACACAACACAGTAAGCGAATAAGTTAACTAATCATAACCGAATATATTCCAGAAGACTGACATTTAGCATAAGGTGCATTTGTGACGCAAGTTAAAAAGTGTAATGCTACCAGCACTCCGTGCATGATGCCAGTGAGTTCAGAGGCCTTAAGCCCTGGAGGGAGAAACTTTCCCATCCTAACAGCCTTTGCTCTGATGCTAGGGTACATCCTGCCTGATGGTAGGAGGTCAAAGAGATTACACCAGAGGAGTATAGAGATGGAAAACTGCGGTATGTTTCTTTCAAAAGTGAAACTAACAACATTCTTTACGACTAATTCTACCAAAATAAAATCGACTAATTAAGCAGTTGAGTAATATCCATTAATACACCAATTCACACCCTTGTTACCTGTGATTTGTGCTTCCTGAGTCCAGATTCAGATTGATTTATCACATGTACATCGAGACGTACAGTGAAGTGTATTATTGGCCTGAACAACCAACATACCGAAGGATGTGCTGGGAGCAGGCCTCAAATCCCAGCACCAACATCGTGCATCCACCTCGCTCAGCAGAACACAGCAAACGAGGCCCCGATCCTCCCTCCCGTCCACCTCATCTGAAGATTTCAGTAACACTAATGGATCGTTACGTTCTGAAGGGACAGTAGAAACGTGTTCAGAAGTAACCATCAAATGGAGTTGAAACGGAAGGAAGTTGTTTGGTAAATGTTCACACTCGCAGCTGATCCACTATGGCTTGTTCATTTACATAACGTAAAATAACTCGGGCATCCGGGGGGCACAGTAGCAGAGAGGTTAATGAAGTCACTTCACAGCGCAAGCGAATCAGGGTTTGCTTCTCACCGCTGTCTGTATTTTTCCTACAAATGCTCCAGTTTCTTCCCACTTTCCAAAGGTGTGCGGTTCGGGTTCGTAAGCGTGTCGTGGGCGTGCTAAATTGGTGCCAGAAGCACGGCAACACTTGCGGGCTGCCCCCAGCACATTCCTCACTGCTCCGATTTGACGCATTTCACAGTATGTTTCAACACATGCGACAAATAAAGCCAATTGTCTCTTCTCTGATTCATTATATATCATTAAATAGTATAGATTACAGGGTCATCTTGGAAATGGAGAAAAAAGTCGAGGAGTGCAGAGAGAAATGTCCGGAGCTTAGGGCTGAGCAGCTGAACTCAAGGACACCACTACAGCAGTAAACTGATCCACCCGGTTTCTGGTGCTGGGTGCTGAAGTTAAGACTCTATTAGGGATTAAGTCTGTTTCTATTATACCATCCTTGCATCTTGTCCATTTTAAAGGCTTTAAGGTTTTACACATGCCCGTTGAATGAAATTCTTCAAGTGGAATTCTGGAATAAGTATCACGGAAATGTTGTAAAGTAGCTTAGCTTCAATTCCCAGTGTCTCCCTGCACCTGTCCTTGCCTCACCAAACCCCCACTCAATTATCCATCTGAGGACGTAATTTCCTTCTGCGGATGCTCCCTCCCTCCGTGCGTGAAGAACCTTCATGCAGATTTGTCTGCTGCATTATCTTGATAACCTTTTGCCGAGAAATTGATTTTTCTACTAATTTAATATGAATATTTCTTAGCATCTGTGTCAGTGATATGATTAGCATTTATAAACTATCCTCCATAGGCTGACACCGTGGTTACAAGTTATGTCATTGAAACAAGCAGAGCCATTTATGATATAATTGAATGATATTTCAAGTTTTCGTAAGCCAACCATATTGACGTCTGGATGGAAGACCGAGGCTGGATCCCAAAGCAGCTCCCCTTCAAGAGATAAAGTAGAAAGGTGGTCAGGTCACTGAACAAGCCATCAGATGTGTAGCAATTACGGCAGAGTCTGGGTTCAATTCCCACCACTGTCTGTAGGAGTTTGTATGTTCTCTCTGTGAACATATGAGTTTCCTCTGGGTGCTCCAGTTTCCACCCACGTTCCACGAAATATGAGTTGGACCATAAGGCCATAAGACATAGGAGCAGAAATAGGCCATTTGGTCCATTGAGTATGCTCCGCCATTCTATCAAGGCTGAGTTATTATCCTCCTCAACCTCATTCTCCTACCTTCTCCCCCTAACCTTTGACGCCCTAGCTAATCCAAGACCTATCAACCTATACTTTAAATATACTCAATGACCTGTTCTCTGTAACTGTCTGTGGCAATGAATTTCACAGATTCACCACACTCTGGCAAAGAAATTCCTCCTCATCTCTGTTCTAAATGGAAGTCTCTCTACTCTGAGGTTGTGCCCTGTGGTCCGAGACTCCCCACGATAGGAAACTCCACTCTATATAGACTTTTCAATATTCGATAGGTTTCAATAAGATCCCTCCCCATTCTTCTAAGTTCAAGTAAGTACAGGTCCAGAGTTATCAGACGCTCCTCATACATTAACCCTTTCATTCCCAGAATCATTCTTGTGAACCTCCTCTGGACCTTCTCCATTGCTAGCACATCCTGTTTTAGATAAAGAGTCCAAAACTGCTCATGATACTTCAAGTGCCATCTACCCAAAGACTCAGCAGTGCATTCCTGCTTTTATATTCGAGTCCTTTTGAAATGTATCCTAACATTGCATTTCTCTTCCCTACCACTGACTCAACCTCCAAGATCACCTTTAAGGAATCTCTACAATGACTCCCAAGTCCTTTTGCATCTCTGATTTTTGAATTTTTTCCCCATTTAGAAAATAGTCTATGCCTTTCTTCCTTCCAACCGAGTGTATGACCATACACTTCCCGACACTATCTTCCATCTGCCACATCCTTGCCTATTGTCCCAGTCTGCCTAAGTCCTTCTGCAACTCTCTGCTCCCTCAACACTACCTTTCCCTCCACCATCATCCGCAAACTTGGCCACAAAGCCATCAAATCCAGGATCCAAATCATTGACCAATAATGTGAAAAGAAGTGGTCCTAATACTGACCCCTGTGGAATATCAATAGTCACCGGCAGCCGGTCAGAATAGGCCCCCCCTTTATAAACACAAGAAGGTCTGCAGATGCTGGAAATCCAAAGCAACACACTCAAATTGCTGGAGGAACTCAGCAGGCCAGGCAGCATCTATGGAAATGAATAAACAGTCAATATTTCTAGCCCCTTTGTTTCCACTCTTTGCCTCCTGTCAATCAATCAATCTCTGATCCATACTCTTATCTTTCCTGTAATAACATGGGCTCTTGTTACACGTGCGGCACCGTATCAAAGGCTTTCTGAAAATCCAAGTGCACAACATCCACTGACTCTCCTTTGTTTATGTTGTCTATGATTTCTTCAAACAATTCCAACAGATTTATCAAGCAAGGTTTCCCCTGAAGGAAACCATGCTGACTTTGGCCTACTTTATCACGTGCCTCCAAGTTCCCCTAAACGTCATCCTTAATAATCGACTCCAACATCTTCCCAACAGTGAAATTAGGCTGACTGGCTTATTATTTCTTTTCTTCTGCCTCCTTCCCTTTTTAAAGAGTGGAGAGACATTTGCAATTTTCCAGTCCTCTGGAACCATTCCAGAATCTAGTTATTCTTGAAAGATCATTTCTAATGCCTCCAGAATCTCTTCAGCTGCAGTTTTCAGCACCCTGGGGTGTAGCCACCTAGTCCAGGTGACTTATCTATCTTCAGACCTTTCAGCTTCCCAAACACCTTCTCCTTAGTAAAAGCAACTACACTCACTTCTGCCCCCAACACTCTGGAATTTCTGACGACGAGACTAGTGTCTTCCACAGTGAAGTCTGACACAAAATACTTATTAAGTTCATCTGACATTTATTTGTCCCCATGACTACCTCTCCAGGATTGGTTTTCAGCAGTCCGATATCCACTCTCACCTCTCTTTGACTCTTTATACACAGTATCTGAAAAATCTTTTGGTATCCTCAATAATATGGTTGGCTAGATTACCTTCATATATCATCTTTTCTCTCCTTATGGCTTTTTTGTTGATTTTTAAAAGCCTCCAATTCTCTAACTTTCCACTAATGTTTGCTATATTATATTCCCTCTCTTTTGCTTTTTGACTTCCCTTGTCAGCCATAGTTGCCTCATCCTCCCTTTGCAATAAGGGGAGAAGGCAGGAGATTGGGGCTGAGAAAAAATTGGATCAGCCATGATGAAATAGCAGATCAGACTTGATGGGCCAAATGGCCTAATTCTGCTCCTATATCTTATGGCTTTATGGTCTTCTCATATCTATCCTATGTCTTCTGAGTTACCCATACAAACTCCTGCTATTTCTATTCTGCCATCATCCCTGCTAGGGTCACCTTCTAATCCACTTTGGTCAGCTCCTCTCTCATACCTCTGTAATTGCCTTTACTCCACTGACACCTCTGACTTTATCTTCTCCCTCTCAAACTGCAGGGTGAATTCTATCATATTATGATCACTGCCTCCCAAGGGTTCCTTTACCTTAAACTCCCGAATCAAATCTGGTTCATTATACAATACCAATCCAGAATTGCCTTTCCCTACTGGCTCAACTACAAGTTCTCTAATGAGCCATCTCATAGACATTCTACAAATTCCCTTTCCTGGAATCCAACACCAATCTGAATCTACCTGCAAATTGAAATTCCCCCAAGAATATCGTATCATTGCCCTATTACATGCCTTTTCCATCTCCCATTGTAATTTGCATTCCACATCCTGGCTACTGTTTGGATATAACTCTCATCAGGCTCTTTTTACCCTTGCAGTTTCTTAACTCAACTTGATCCTGTGTCACCTCATTCTAAGGATTTGACATTTTTTTTACCAGCAGAGCCATCCCGCTCACTCTGCTGACCTGCCTGTCCTTTCGATACAAGGTGTATCCTTGGATGATAAGCACCTAACTTTGATCTTCATTCAGCCACAACTCTGTGATGTCCACATGTCTTACCTGACAATCTTTTACTGCACTACAAGATCATCTACCTTATTTTGTATACTGAGTGCATTCAAATAGAACACCTTCATTCCCTTTCTTGATTTTGCCCCCTACTGTTACACTTGAACTCATCCCACTGACTGCAATTTTGCCCTATCATCTGTCTGCCCTTCCTCAGTCTCACAGCACAATGCATCGACTTGTATACCGAATGCCCTGTCCTCAGCCCTGTCACTCTGGTTCCCATCCCCCTGTTAAATAAACCCTCCCCAATAGCTCTAGCAAAGCTACCCACGAGTACGTTGGTCGTGCTTGGGTTGAGGTATAATCCGTCCATTTGTACAGGGTTGTACAGGGTTAGTCAGATGGGTGTAGGTGAGTGGTGTGGCCTCGTTGGGCTGCAAAGGCCTGTTACTTGTAAAATAATATCTGGATTATTCATTTTGAGTTTGAATGCCAGCACAGTATCCGGGAATCAAATCCAATTCATTAAATAGATCTGGAATTACTGGATTGATATAAAATTAATTTGCCTATAGCAATTTCCTCTGTGGATACACCTACGCTCCCACTGTGAAGAAGCTTCAGGCACATTTGTGTGTCTTTCTCTGAATACTTCCCTGTAGCCTCTCACAGAGATATTGACCTTGCCTGAAAACCCACACGCAGCAACCTGGGAACAGCTTCTTCCCTCGCTGTCAGATTTCTGAATACTACCTCATTATAATTCTTATTGCGCTATCTATTTGTTTTATAATCCACACAAGTTTATGTACTGCACTGTCCTGCATGTCAGTGATAATAAACCAGCCATAGTCCATGGCAAACCATTATCCTGCAAAATCCTAACTACCTGTGCCCGGACCCTAGCCCTCCTTACACCCCCATTCATGTATCTATCCAAACCTTTCCCAAATGTTGCAATCAAACCCACATCTACCACTTCTGCAAACTGCTTGTTCTACACTCGCACCCCTCTGAGAGAACAAATTCCTTCTCAGGTGCCCCTTAAATATTTCACCTTTCACCCTTAACCCATGACCTCTGGTCGGAGTCCCACCCAACCTCATGGAAAAAGCCTGCTTGCATTATCCTATCTATACCACTCATAATTTTGTATACCTCTATCAAATCCCCCCTCATTCTCCTACCCTCCAGGGAATAAAGTATCGTTTTTTTTGGGAGATGTTGAATAGGTTAGGACATAGATGGGATAGTTCAACATCAACTAGATGGGCCAAAGGGCTTGTTTCTGTGCTGTAGAGCTGTTTGACTCTATAGTTAAGAGTAGCGAGCCTGTGACATTCACAAACATTAAATAAGGGATAGATCTGATAGTTAAAAGGGAAGGAAGTAGGTACTGTATCATATGACTGGACACCATCATGATACCAAGACTGGAGATGTAATGGACCTCCATTTTTTTGATTGCAAGGAAGGCAATCAAAGCTTGCAGTGGGATCTGGATCAGCTGGAAAACGGGCTGAAAAATGGCAGATGGAATTTCATACAAACAAGAGTGAGGAGAAGCCAGGGTAAGATTTACACAGTGAACGGTAGGCACTGAGGTGCGTGGCAGAACTGAAGGATCTGGGAATCATCGTGTTGTGTCGTATGATGTGGGTGATCATGGTCTTCCATCTATCTTTAATCTGGGAAGTTCTAATCAGCTCTTCAAAACTTTAGCCTGTCCATCATCAATGTCAAGTGCAAGACATTCTTCCATCAGTTTCTTCCCACCACTGCAAGATGTTCGAGCTTCTCTTTCCCCGGTACATGTCCCAGAAATTCCAGCTGCCGTTTCCTGATTGATGATACCAGCTCTCTTCTTATTCCAGCTTTCACAACACTTCCTCACTTGTTACTCTGCCCTTCAATGATATTTTCATCATTCTTCTCAAGAACCGCATTTCGGCAGCTCTGAGTCTTCCCTCAATTTGCTTTGATATTGTGCAACTTTCACTGCCATATGTTAGTGCGGAATGACCGTGGCATTGCAACACCCTGAGTTTCGTACCCGTAGAAATTGTGTTATCTTATCTTGCTCAAACATCCAAACGTACATTTAGCAATCAAAGGTTCAAAGGTTAAATATTCATTTGTTAACAAAGTACGTATGCAGAATATAACCTGGGGATTTGTCTTTCCCCAATGGCCGTGAAATACAGAAAAACCACGGAAGTCATTGAAACAAGAGACGTCAACCCACCGCCCCACATGAAAAAGAAACAAAAACTGACAAATTCCAAACTCCACAAAAGCTCCCTCGCACAAAAACTAATGGTTTGCCCACCCAGAAAACAGTGACAATAACATCAAGCCCCTCAATCCCCAACCCCTCCTTCACAAAAAATTAACATATTGCTCACAAGGAAAAAAAACAGTGACGATAACATCAAGCCCCCCAATCCCCTTTCTCACACACAAAAACTAATAGATCCCCCGCACACAAAAAAACCAACAAGAACATCAGACCCCAAATCCCACCCCCTCCTTGTGCAAAATCTAACACATCACCCACACACAAAACCATCAGACCCCAAATCTCAACCCCTCCTTGCACAAAATCTAACATATCACCAACCCAAAAACATCAGACCCCAAACCCCAACCCCTCCTTGCACAAAATCTAACATCACCCACACACAAAACCATCAGACCCCAAACCCCAACCCCTCCTTGTACAAAATCTAACATCACCCACACCCAAAACCATCAGACCCCAAATCCCACCCCCTCCTTGCACAAAATCTAACATCACCCACACACAGAACCATCAGACCCCAAACCCCAACCCCTCCTTGCACAAAATCTAACATATCACCCACACACAAAACCATCAGACCCCAAATCCCAACCCCTCCTTGTGCAAAATCTAACACATCACCCACACACAAAACCATCAGACCCCAAATCCCAACCCCTCCTTGCACAAAATCTAACACATCACCCACACACAAAACCATCAGACCCCAAATCCCAACCCCTCCTTGTACAAAATCTAACATCACCCACACACAAAACCATCAGACCCCAAATCCCAACCCCTCCTTGCACAAAATCTAACATTACCCACACACAAAACCATCAGACCCCAAACCCCAACCCCTCCTTGTACAAAATCTAACACATCACCCACACACAAAACCATCAGACCCCAAATCCCACCCCCTCCTTGCACAAAATCTAACATCACCCACACACAAAACCATCAGACCCCAAATCCCAACCCCTCCTTGTACAAAATCTAACATCACCCACACACAAAACCATCAGACCCCAAATCCCAACCCCTCCTTGTACAAAATCTAACATCACCCACACACAAAACCATCAGACCCCAAATCCCAACCCCTCCTTGCACAAAATCTAACATCACCCACAAACAGAACCATCAGACCCCAAATCCCAACCCCTCCTTGCACAAAATCTAACATCACCCACAAACAGAACCATCAGACCCCAAATCCCAACCCCTCCTTGCACAAAATTTAACACATCACCCACACACAAAACCATCAGACCCCAAATCCCAACCCCTCCTTGCACAAAATCTAACACATCACCCACACACAAAACCATCAGACCCCAAATCCCAACCCCTCCTTGTACAAAATCTAACATCACCCACACACAGAACCATCAGACCCCAAATCCCAACCCCTCCTTGTACAAAATCTAACACATCACCCACAAGGACATCAAACCACCGGCAACAAGAAAGAAAGCACCAAAAACTGAAGGAGACACATATAAACTGCAGCCCATACCAATTATCTCAAAAATCTCAGAATTTTGAAAACATCCTCTGTCAGCATCGAGGAGAGTGAACGCCGTCTCGCAGCCTCCGTGGAGAGCAACCAACCCGGCCTCCTCCTCATTCGCCTCAGTGTTTCAATCTTTCTTAAAGCTATAATCAGTGAGAAATGGAGTCGATCGTGGCTCTGCATCCTGTGGCCATGATTATAGCCTCCAGTCTTCTCCTCAAGGCAGCTCAGGCTCACGGTCCTCTCCTGGAATATTCACAGGGACAGCAGAGAGCTAGCTCACTCAATCAAACTCCAAATTGTAAGTCTCAAGCTCCAACGGTCTCTAAAACACAATTAAGATAAAAAGAATAAGTGGGAGATGTTATCAGGTCTGGGAATGCGAATCAATAATTCATTATTCATCATGTATAATTTCTTCAAATGGCATTGATTAGATATGGTTGTAAAGTTTAAAGTAAAAGTATTATCAAGGCACGTACATCTACTACCCTGAGATTCATTTTCTTGTGAGCAATCAATCACAGTATGAATGATAAAGACCACACTCAACAGAATTTTCAACAGCCAATATGCAAAAAACAACAAACTGCAAATACGTTAAAAGGGGGACAAAAAGAAATTAAAATAATAATAAATAAAAAAGCAATAAATATCAAGAACATGAGGTGAAGCACCTCTGAAAGTGAACCCATAGGTTGTGGGAAGAGTTCAGTGCTGATGGTTGAGGAGTATTAACTGTTCCTGACCCTGGTGGTGTTGGTCCTGAGGCTCCTGGACCTCCTTCCTGATGGCAGCAGCGAGGAGAGAGCATGGCCAGGATGGTGGGGTCCTTAATGGTGGATGCTGCTTTACTATGACAGCACTCCATGCAGAATGCTCATTGGTGGGGAGGGCAATGGACTAATTTTTGTAGGTTTTTCTGTTCGAGGGGATAGTGCTTTCATACCAGACTGTGATGCAACCAGTCAATATTCTCTCCGCCACACATCTATAGACGATGTCAAAGTTAAACTGACATGCTGAATCTTTACAAACTTTTACAGAAGCAGAAGCACTGCTGTGCTTTCTTTGCAATGGCATTTATGTTCTAGACCTAGGAACAATCCTCTGAAATGGTAACACAGAGGAATTTAAAGTTGCCGACCCTCTCCACCTCTGACCCCCAGATGAGAACTGGTTCACGGACCCCTGGTTTCTTCCTCCTGAAGACAATTCAGTGAAAGGTTGTTGCTGTTGCTGAGAGCTTTCGGCTCATCGGTCTTCATAAATCAGAGTATTGAGTACGGGAGTTCGAATCTTATGATGAAGACATTGGTCAGGCCTAATCTGGAGTGTTGTGTGCACTTCTGGTCACCTACCTACAGGAAAGATTTCGATAAGATTGAAAGAGTACAAATAAAATTTACAAGGATGTTACGAGGACTTGAGGACCCAAGTTGTAAGGAAAGGTTGAATAGGTTAGGGCTTTATTCCCTGGAGTGTAGGTGAATGAGGGGAGGAGCAACAGAGGCATTACAGAATTATGAGGGGCATAGGTAAGGTAAATACATGCAAGCTTTTCCCCCTTGGATTACGTGAACATGGAACTAGAGGTCATAGGATTAGGGTAAAAGATGAAATACTGAAGGAGAACCTGCGAAGGAACTTCTTCACTCAGAGAGTGGTGCAAGTGTAGAATGAGTTGCCAGCCTAAGTGGGTTCAAATGTAAGATTTAAGAGAAATTTGGATGAGTACATGGATGGGAGGAGTATGAAGGTCTATGGTCGAGGTGGTGGTTTTTGTGCTGTAGATGATGACAACTCCAAGAGCTGAATGACCTTGTCCTGTTTGATTTTCTATTGTGTTTGTATGTTGTACGAGAGGTGATTGATAAGTTTGTGGCCTAAGGTAGAAGGAGTCAATTTTAGAAAACCTAACACATTTATTATACCTACACTTACACACTTAGTCCAGCGGTCGTGGAGCATACGGATCCCTTCTTTGTAGAAGTCGGCCGTCTTGGACCTCCAGAAGTGTCCACAGCATGGGTGATTGATAAGTTTGTGGCCCAAGGTAGAAGGAGACAAGTTATAAACTTCAAACCTTCTGCATTTCCACTCAAAGAGTTGAACTGCAAGTGCATGTAACGAGAGCTGTATAACTCATCTCCTTCTACCTTAGGCCACGAACTTATCAATCACCCCTCGTATGTGCTTTGATTTTCAGATGAAGGTTTAAACAATTAGGATGGGGTGCCAACAGGTCCATCCTCACTAAGCATTGAGGAGATATCATTTGTCTTCATTAGATCTGCTGCTCATGTGCCAGCTAGTGACCTAGGAATATCCCCTCAGCAGTGATATCCTTGTCTGAACATCATTCTTGCAATAGGTGGTTGGGGATTGAGGATTGAACATAGAACATACATTAACAGCACCAGACAGGCCCTTCGGCCCATGATGTTTAACCTACTATAAGATCAATCCAACTCTTCCCTCCATTATCCACCAGCCTATCTAAGAGTTCATTAAATGCCCCCGATGTTTCTGCCTCTACCATCATTCTGACAGGGCGTTCCATGCACCCATCACTCTCTGGGTGAAAACCCCACCTCTGACACCCCCCCCGCTATATTTTCCTCCAGTCACCTTAAAGTTATTCCCCTTTGTATTAGCCATTTATGCCCTGTTAAAAAAATCTTGCACCCCTCTGTCAAGTCAGCCCCAAAATTGCTGGCAGATTTTACATTAGCTTAGTGTTATTTGTCACATGTGCACAGAAAAGACACCACGAAGTGCATCGTTTGCAACAGGGGCTGATGGGGCAGCCCACAGGTGTCACCAGTCAACACGTACAAACAAGCTGGATGAACTCAGCAGGACGGGCAACATCCGCGGAAATGAGCAGTCAACGTTTCGGGCCGAGACTCTTCGTCAGGACTGAAGAAGGAGGGGGCAGCGGCCCTATGAAGAAGGTGGGGGGAGGGTGGAAAACCAATCAGAGGAAAGATCAAGGGGTGGGAGAGGGGAAGCAGGGAGGGGATAGGCAGGAGAGGTGAAGAAGGAATCTAAGGGGAAAGCACTATGGGTAGTAGAAGAAGGCAGAGTCATGAGAGGTGATAGCTAGAAGAGGAGAGAGAGTGAAAGTGGGATGGGGGAAGGGGGAGGGAGGGAATTACCAGAAGTTGGAGAATTCGATGTTCATGCCAAAGGGCTGGAGACTACCCAGACGGTAGATGAGATGTTGCTCCTCCAACCTGAGTTTGGCCTCATCATGGCAGTAGAGGAGGCCATGTATGGACATATCTGAATGGGAATGTGAAACAGAGTTGAAGTGGGTGGCAACCAGGAGATCCTGTCTGTTGTGGCGGACGGAGCGGAGGTGCTCGACGAAGCGGTCCTCCAATCTGCGTCGGGTCTCACCGATGTAGAGGAGGCTGCACCGGGAGCACCGGATGCAATAGATGACCCCAACAGACTCACAAGTGAAGTGTTGCCTCACCTTACGTGTTGATTTGACCACAGCATCTGCAGTGTACTTTGTGTTTACCATGTTTCCAGTGGTCTTGGCTGAGGACAGGGTCAGACACGTCTCATGGTCAGCAGCACGATCGTGTACGGACAGGGGTTAGAGGCAATATTTTCACACAGCTTAACTGTTGCCAGTTATGAAGGAGAGTGACAGGCCCTGCAATCCCCTGTATGTAGATTCAGGCTTTGCTCCCACTTCCCACCTCTGTTAGGCAGCCTATGGAAATCGAGGGAGAATTGCTTCGTGAGATTTGAGGTGGCTGACGAGGCCAATGAGGGAGTACAGATGGGGCCAGAGGTGTCTGACGGGCAAGCAGCTGATGGTTTTTGACAGTGTGTTCCTCTCACTGTTTCTGCAGGGCTCCTGCATACTTCCTATTCAGAGATTTATTCAAAATAAATTCAATTATTCCCACTTTATCTGCCGTGTCGTTATTCGCCAAACTCTCAAGTTCCAGAATTCTCTCTCCCCAAACCTCCCTTCTTTATGATTGTCCCTTCAATCTAACCCCTCATGATCAAGTTAGCCGCCTGCACAGATATCTCTTAGAGTCACAGGATAAGAGTGTACAGCACAGAAACAGGCCCTTCTGCCCATCTAGTACATGCTGAACTGACGTTCTGCCTGTTCCTGTCAGCCACACCTGGACCATAGGCCTCCATACCCCATCCATCCATGTACTTATACGAACTTCCCTTAAATGGTGAAATCAAACCCACATCTACCACTTGGCACCCCGTTCCACATTCTCACCACCCTGTGAGTGAAGAAGTTCCCCTGAAACATTTGATAGTGTTTCCACGATAAGCCTTAGGACATTCCAATAAATGCTCCATACAGCTGGAGAATGCCGATGTGAGGAGTAGGCTCCCACGAATCCGCCAGTGACCAGAGGGCTGACTGTAGAGAACTTAACTCAATAGAAATAAAGATGAAGAGAAGGGTGAAAAATCTGCCAGCTCACTAACACCCATTTCACAGCTCTGTGCAGAGTTCGAATCCACTGAATGGTGTCACAATACCCCTGAAATCGGCCCTTAGTTTGAAACCAACGTCTCCTACCTCACACCCCCACCCCCCGCCCTCCCCAACCCTAGTCTCTCGTTAGTTGAAAGTAATTGTAAGGATTTACTTTGATTTCCAATTCTTTATCTTCTGTAAAGGTCACCTCTATTCAAGGATGTGAGGATTTCTTCAAAGCTCCCTGGTTTCAAATGGTTAAAAGTTCCCAGTGCACTCCCATAATCTGCTTTGATTGAAGCCCATGTACCTGGAAACGTTGTTAGCCACAGACTTGCCAAGGGTTTTGTGTTTTCACACTTCAAAGCCGCATGGAGCTCTGTGTGAGGGTTGGGATCAGAGAGGGGGTGGGTGGGGGAAAGTGTTTGTGAAGGTTGTAATCATTGCTTTAACAATCAGGAGGTTAATTAAAAATCTTGTGTTTACTGTGAATGTGCAAGTCCCAGCATGGGGTCCTGGCCAGATACCTGTGGGAAAGGTAACACCTCTAAATTCAATCAGGTTGGCGATGAATGGTGACTGCCCATTCTCTCCGCACAATTGGCTCCCTTTTATGCTCCATCCTTGTCATTTGGCCCTGACAAGGTGTGAAGTGCCATTTGCCCGAGTGTGCTTTCTCTCCCTCGCTTCGATTGAACCAAGGTGTCACCAGCCATTAAATCGGGGATTTCCAGGGATTAAAAGCAAATTGTTTCTTTTTTTTGAACCAGGACAGGATAAATGTTTCCTTTTCTGAATAAACTCTATTGTGCGCTGAGCGAAGGTATGCCTCAACAGCCTAAATCAGGTTTGCCCATACACTACCACGTCTATTCCACTGTAAAACCCTATTACTGAGAACGGCAGACAAAGAAACAGAAAGTTCTAGAAAATGCAACCTCCAAAGAGGGTGGGCAGGAAATCACTTTATTTCAATGGCTTCACTTGTCAGGGAAGTAGGGTCTGTCTTGGTTGAGACAGATAATGAACTTAAGCTGGTTGCAAGAACTTTGGGGTAGGAGGCTGGCTGCTCTGAAGGATTCTGCTCCATTTTCCTGTCCCCTCATTTTCTATCACCCCAGTTCACTTGTGTACCTCCTGTAGTACAGCCACACAGTCTGTGCTGAATCTAAATGTTTCCACTCCACTGGAACGTTTACTCAATTCCCTTTGGAAAGTCTCCATTGAATTTACATTCACCACCATCTTCCATCAGTTCCCTATTGCCCCAATTTTGTTCCACCTTTGATACCCAGAAGAATGAGGCAATGAACGAGCAGGGAGAATCAGGAGTGGTATTTATTTAAAGATATAGTGTGGTAACAGGCCCCTCCAATGACACCCATGTGACCAATTAACTTACTCACCCGTATATCTTTGGACTGTGGGAGGAAATGGGAGCGCCCGGACGAGACCTATACGGTCACGGGGGAGAACGTACAGACTCCTTACAGATTCCAGGTCACTATCACACTGCCCCCAAGATTCGGCAATAAAGAGTATGTAAGAACAGAGGGAGCTGGGCAGATCTGTCCATAAATCTTTGATAGTGGCAGGCCATGTTGCTAAGAGACATGGGATCTGGAGCTATATAAATAGAGACTCGGGGAATGAAAACAAGAAACCTATGCTGTTGGTTACAAGTGGAGCATTGCATTTACTCTCTGGTCAGCCAGCTTTTAAGAAGGATGCAAGTGTTCTAGAGGGGGGCACAAAATGTTCACTAGACTAGTTCAAGAGTTGAGGGAGTCCAGAATAAGTTTAGATAGTCAATGAATCACTCTCTGGTATGGAACTGCCAATGCACAGGATCGGTAACAACTGCAGAGGGACGCACACTCAGCAAGCTCCGCCATGGGCACGAGCCTCCCCAGCATTCAGGACACCTTCAGATGACAATGCCTCAGGGACGGAGCACCCATCACTAAGGGCCCCAGCACCCAGGACATGCCCTCTTCTCATTGCTATCATTAGGAAGGATGTACAGGAGCCTGAAGGCACACGCTCAAAGTTTTAGAAACAGCTTCTTCCCCTCCGCCATCAGATTTCTGAATGGAAAATGAACCAACACCGCCTCAGTACTTTTGCACTGATTTAATATATATATACATCCTATTGTAATTTGTAGTGATTTTATGTAGTGCACTGTACACTGCTGCAGAACAAATTTCACAACGTATGTCAGTGATAATAAACCTGATTCTGATTCTGTAAAAGCAAGGTGTAAAAGATTAAGTCAGCATTAATTTTTTATAAATATTATTGGCCAAATCTTCCAGAGCAATGTAATTCTAGGTGCATAGTCAGTGTCTGATGCATCCCTCTGAAGATCCAACATGTCCCTTTGCCCTTCATTGTATAACTGACGGATCTCCCTCCATAGCTCACCACACATCACAATGTCCTTCTACATCTATATAGATCCTACTCAGCCAAAGGATAATCTTCACAATTACTTTATAAATTTAATCAATAAACTAAAATAATGAAGACTTTTCACTGGGTTGTTTAAAAACTGGACTAATTTTCCCCAAGGAAAAGAAGTTCTGGTGCTCTGGTATCTGAGCCGATGCACCCCTTCCTTTCCCACATATCCTCGGCTGGTGTTGGCCCTTACCCACGACTGGAGGTGGCTTCACATTCCAGCAGCTGGGGTGGGCAGGAGGCGGGGACGTCGCCTGCAGCTGCCCCCCCCCCCCCCCCCAGTTACTCACATCTGCAGTTGCTGGCCCTCGCTCTCCCTCGAGCAGCTGAAGAAACAGAGAGGAAGAATTTGGCCAGGCCCGGCGGGGTGCAGATACAGCAAGTGAAAGTAAACAGCAAGCCAGCCTCCCTGCCTTCTGATTCGTGCTCCCGAGGGCCGGTGCTGCTGCATTACTGCCAAGGTGTTCGGGATGCTTCAATGTGTTAAACACACTGTAAAAGTGTTAGCGGTTACTGTTACCGGGTGCGATTCCTGGCAGAGTTAGGAGCAGAGGAAGGTGATGACATTCAGCCCAAGGCTTCTTTTCCAGCTCTCTGGAAGGACTGTAAACTGAATCCCATTCTCTTGCCCTCTCCCTTTAGCTCTACAAGAATCAGAATCAGGATCAGGTTTAATATCACTGACATATCTTGTGAAATTTGTGGTTTTGTGGAAAGCAGCACATTGCATTACATTTTTTAAAACTATAAATTACAATAAGAGATATATTAAATTAATTAATTAATAGTGAAAAAGAGAGCAAAAATAATGGGTTGATTACATGACAATTCGGAAATCTGACAGTGAAGGGAAAGTAGCTGTTCCTGAGATGTTGAGTGTGTGTCTTCAGGCTCCTGTATCTCCACCCCGATGGCAGCAATGAGAAGAGGGCATGTCCTGGGTAATGGGGGTCCTTAATGATAGATGCCGCCTTTTGAAGATGTCCTGGATGCTGGGGAGGCGAGTGCCCACGATGGAGTTGGCTGGGTTTGCAACCATCCACAGCTTTTCCCAATCCTGTGCAGTGGCCCCTCCATACCAGACAGTGACACGACCAGTTAGAATGTTCTCCATTGTATATCTGTAGAAATCTGCTGGATTCTCTGGTGTCATACTGAATCTCCTCAAACTCCAAATGAAATATGGTTGTGGATGTGTCTTCTTTGTAATTCCATCAACATGATGGACAGCAGATAAATCTTCAGAGATGTTGACGCATTTCCTATGTCTTGTGTTCTTATGATCTAAATACTTGTGCTTCCAAATTTAAATACCAACATTTAAACTATATCTCCTTTATTAACATAAAAGCTCGGCAGAGGATGTACTTCCTGTGGCAGATGGTAAAATTCCATTTTCCCCAGAACATCCTGGCACAATTCTACACTATCACCATGGAGACCATCCTCACATCGGCCATGACTGTCTGGTTTGGTGATTCTATCTTCCCCAGAACATCCTGGCACAATTCTACACTGTCACCATGGAGACCATCCTCATATCGGCCATGACTGTCTGGTTTGGTGATTCTATCTTCCCCAGAACATCCTGGCACAATTCTACACTGTCACCATGGAGACCATCCTCACATCAGCCATGACTGTCTGGGTTGGTGATTCTATCTTCCCCAGAACATCCTGGCACAATTCTACACTGTCACCATGGAGACCATCCTCACATTGGCCATGACTGTCTGGTTTGGTGCAGCGTCCTCTCACAAGAGACAAAAACTACAGCGAACTGTCGGGTCAGCAGGAAAGGTTATCAGCTACAGACTATCATCTTATATGTGCCCAGGTCATACAGGGAAAAGGTCATTGCAGACACTACCCATCCTGACAACTGCTTTTTCCCAAGGTTCCCATCTGGAAAAAACAATAGGGGCTATTAAAACAAAAACTTCACATCATCTTAAAAGATTTTTCCCCAGGCAGTTAATCTGATCAACCATTCCAGTTAGCCTCTCCCCGTCTATTACCCCTACATTACACAGCATTGCAAATACTTTAACCAGTTTTTATACTGCTGGTTACATTGTAAATACATGCTGATACTTGGGTATTTATGCACATTTTATTCCCTATCTGTACTTTAACCTCTAACTTGATTTGTTATATAGTTCCATATTCTTTATAAATGTTGAATGTTGTTTTTTGTTGCATGTCACCGCCCCCCCGACCAACTCACCACGGCAAATTCCTAAAACATGTCAATGTATATGGTGAATAGAGTTGATGCTTGCCCCTTGAATATTGGGAGGACCGCCAGAGGATAACGTTTAATAACTTGTGGCTGAATGTTTGATGAAGTACTTGTCTCTGTGGTTCTCTGGGCCACCTGTAACAAAAGGCCCAGGAAGACGATGAGACTCCTGTTCCTGTTCTTTATCAGGGCTTCTCCCCAGGTTCCAGTGCCATACTCCTGATTTCGGGGTTGGAGAGTGTGCAGGACGGGTCACCCGCTCAAGGTGGTAACTCAGAACCTGTGTAAGACTATCTGTTGGGACTGTCTACCACTCCTCTGAGGTCACCTTTGTGCCTTGTATAGAACACAACGTAAAACACTACAGCACAGTACAGGCCCTTCAGCCCATGATGTTATATCAACCTTTTAACCTACTCCAAGAGCAATCTGACCAAGGGGCTCCCAACCTTTTTATGTCATGGACTAATGCCATTAAGATTCAAACACTTTCTTCCCCATAGCCCTCCATTTTTCCATCATCCATGCACCTAACTAAGACTTTCTTAAATGTTCCTAACGTATCTGCTTCTACCACCAGCCCCGACAGGGCGTTCCATGCACCAACCACTCTGTGTAAAAACACTACCTCTGACATCCCCTCCCCACTCTCCTTCAGTCACCTTAAAATTACGCTGGCTGAATTAGCCATTTCCACCCTGGGAAAAAGTCTCTGTCTGCCCACTTCCTTCTATCAAGTCGCCTCTCACCTTCCTTTGGTCCAAAGCGAACAGTATCCTGGAGAACATGATGGCAGTTCACACATTTGAGAACCTGAGTGATCTGTCTTGCCACTCAAAACAATAGTTTTGAATTTTTTTCATTAGATTTGGTTATTCTTAAAAATAAAACACTCCCTCAAACAACACAAGAGAATACTGCAGAGTAACACATTGTATCAAATAAATGGTTTGCATTATTGTTCATTTCACACAAACTTAACGGAGTATAATTTAATTGCCCCCAAAAAATAGTTATCTGTTTTCCATTGACTATTCCCAACATCTACACCATTCTCTATCCATTGTCTTCAATACCTTGCTGCTTTCCCCCTTTAAAATCTCTTATTTGCCCTTTCTCTTTGTGTTGTGTGGAAAGAGGAACCCATCTGGGATAGAGAGGAAAATGTCTCTCACAGGTTATAATGTCTCTACCTGGTCCACACTCCTTCCATCATCCTGGCCCCCTCTCAGGCGGCTGGATCTACCTTTTGTGCCAGCTTCTACCCCTCCTCTCTCACACCCCTCACTCTCTTCCTCGATTTCATACACTTTCAGCAATTTCTGTGCCAGTTTATACCCCTCCTCTCTCACACCCCTCACTCCCTTCCTCGATTTCATACACTTTCAGCAATATCTGTGCCAGCTTCTACCCCTCCTCTCTCACACCCCTCACTCCCTTCCTCGATTTCATACACTTTCAGCAATTTCTGTGCCAGTTTATACCCCTCCTCTCTCACACCCCTCACTCCCTTCCTCGATTTCATACACTTTCAGCAATATCTGTGCCAGTTTATACCCCTCCTGTCTCACACCCCTCACTCCCTTCCTCGATTTCATACACTTTCAGCAATTTCTGTGCCAGTTTATACCCCTCCTCTCTCACACCCTCACTCCCTTCCTCGATTTCATACACTTTCAGCAATTTCTGTGCCAGTTTATACCCCTCCTCTCTCACACCCCTCACTCCCTTCCTCGATTTCATACACTTTCAGCAATATCTGTGCCAGTTTATACCCCTCCTCTCTCACACCCCTCACTCCCTTCCTCGATTTCATACACTTTCAGCAATTTCTGTGCCAGTTTATACCCCTCCTCTCTCACACCCCTCACTCCCTTCCTCGATTTCATACACTTTCAGCAATATCTATAATGATGCAATTAGCAGACAATACAATCCATCATTTCCTCACTCTAATTCATTGTCTCTGAAATCTGCAGGTCGCGCTAGAGTCACAGTGGAAGGTGTGAGCAGTTCCAGGTTCCTGAGTGTGTACATCTATCCTGGGCCTGGCCTGCTGAGTTCCTCCAGCTTGTTTGTACGTGTTGATTTGACCACAGCATCTGCAGTGTACTTTGTGTTTTCTAAAATGGATTCCTTCCACTTTAGGCCACGAACTTATCAATCAGTCTTCCTAATATAAAAGAAAAAAATAAAATAATAATAATAAATATGTAAATTAATTACCATGTATGTATATTTAATAGATTAAAAATCGTGCAAAAAACAGAAATAATGTATACAAAAAGTGAGGTAGAGTTCACAGGTTCAAAGTCCATTTAGGAATCAGACGGCAGAGGGGAAGAAGCTGTTCCTGAATCGCTGAGTGTGTGCCTTCAGGCTTCTGTACCTCCTACCTGATGGTAACAGTGAGAAAAGGGTAGGCCCTGGGCGTTGGAGGTCTTTAATAATAGACGCTGCCTTTCTGAGACACCGCTCCCTGAAGATGTCCTGGGTACTTTGTAGGCTAGTGCCCAAGATGGAGCCGAATAAATTTACAACCCTCTGCAGCTTCTTTTGGTCCTGTGCAGTAGCCCCTCCATACCAGACAGTGATGCAGCCTGTTAGAATGCTCTCCATGATACAACTACAGAAGTTTTTGAGTGTATTTGTTGACATACCAAATCTCTTCAAACTCCTAATGAAGTATAGCCGCTGTCTTGCCTTCTTTATAACTGCATCAATGTGTTGGGACCAGGTTTGATCCTCAGAGATCTTGACACCCAGGAACTTGAAACTGCTCACTCTCTCCATTTCTGATCCCTCTATGAGGATTGGTATGTGTTCCTTCGTCTTACCCTTCCTGAAGTCCACAATCAGCTCTTTCGTCTTACTGACATTGAGTGCCAGGTTATTACTGCGACACCACTCCATTAGTTGGCATATCTCACTCCTGAACGCCATCTCATCAGCACCTGAGATTCTACCAACAATAGCTGTATCATCAGCAAATTTGTAGATGGTATTTGAGCTATGCCTAGCCACACAGTCATGTGTATACAGAGAGTAGAGCAGTGGGCTAAGCACACACCGCTGAGGTACGCCAGTGTTGATCGTCAGCGAAGAAGAGAATATGTTATCACCAATCCTCACAGACTGCAGTCTTTCGGTGAGGAAGCCGAGGATCCAATTGCAGAGGGAGGTACAGAGGCCCAGGTTCTGCAACTTCTCAATCAGGATTGTGGGAATGATGGTGTTAAATGCTGAGCTATAGTCGATGAATAGCATCCTGACGTAGGATGCCTTCACCCTTCAACCAGAGTGGATAACCTGACTTTCCTCAACACTGAACTGATTCCACAGCCTATTAACTCACTTTCAAGGAATCTGCAACTCGTGTTCTCAGTACTTATTATTTATTTAACTATTATTATTATTTTGTTTTTCTTTTAGTATTTGCAAAATATGTTGTCTTTTGCACCTTGGTTGTTTGCCTGTCTTTGTCTGTAGTATTTCATTGATTCTATCATGTTTCTTGTATTTACTGTGAATGCCCACAAGAAAATGAATCTCAGGGTTGTATATGGCAGCACTGACTCACTGATACTGAAATGTGGCTTCCTGTAGTAGCCACTTCCAACCACAAGGTGGCATGGATTTTGCTCCAGCACATTGGATGCCCCAGCCTTGCCACAAACATTTACAAACTCCAACTTCATCAGTTGAAATACTTTCCTCATGTCTCTGAACTAGTGGTATTCCCAGAAAGTTCATTGCCGTTCCTTATTGCTGAAAACTCTTCTGCTGCTTCCTGAATCCCATGTTTGATGATGTGCTGTGGAGCTCTGTGTATATTTTGCCACAGTAAAGGCACCATTCAAATCCAGGTTAGACACAATTCAACAAATGTAGCAACTGTAAAGAGATTAGATTAGCTTTATTTGTCACATGCACATCGAAACATACAGTGAACTGTGTCACGTGCATCGAGGGTGTGCTGGGGACAGCCCCCATGCTTCCACAATGCTCACAACTCATAAACACTAACCAGGCATCTCTGGGATATGGCAGCACCCAGAGGAAATGCACGAGGCACAGGGAGAATGTACAAACGCCTTGTGTATTGAATCTTGACCTTACAGCTCCAACTGTTAAGTATTATACTAACCACTACGCTACCGTGCCGACAAATAGGTTAGCAATTTTCCTTGTTATGACAAGGGCACTGAAGAGATGGCTTCACCTAATTGTGAGTGGCATTGGCTGGAATTTGAGGCTACAGCCTAGCCGTAATCTCCACAGTCCCCACACCCCGTGGACCCACATTCTTCTCCCGATCTAGCAGACACAGGGAAAGACAGTGAGAATGAAAGACCAATTTCAGAGAGACAGTGAGAATGAAAGATGAATTTCAGAATCAGAGTCAGGTTTATTATCACTGAGTTACACCATGTTTTGTTTTGTGGAAAAATTTTTTAATGTATTTAGTACGATGATCAAAGTTCAAAGTAAACTTATTATTAAAGTAAACCCTCAATGTTACAAAAACAAAGGAGCTGGTTGTGGACTACAGGAGGAATGGAGACGGGCTAACCCCTATTGACATCAATGGATCTGGGGTTGAGAGGGTGAACAGCTTTAAGTTCCTCAGCATCCACATCACCGAGGATCTCACGTGGTCTGTACACACCAACTGTGTGGTGAAAAAGGCACAACAGCACCTCTTTCACCTCAGACTATTGAGGAAGTTTGGTATGGGCCCCAAATCCTAAGGACTTTCTACAGGGGCACAATCCTGACTGGCTGCATCACTGCCTGGTATGGGAACTGTACCTCCCTTAATCACGGACTCTTCAGAGAGTGGTGAGGACAGTCCAGTGCATCTGTGGATGTGAACTTCCCACTATTCAGGACATTTACAGAGACAGGTGTGTAAAAAGGGCCCGAAGGATCATTGGGGACCTGAGTCACCCCAACCACAAACTGTTCCAGCTTCTGCCATCTGGGAAACGGTACCGCAGCATAAAAGCCAGGACCAACAGGCTCCGGGACAGCTTCTTCCACCAGGCTAACAAACTGATTAATTTGCGCTGGTACAATTGTATTTCTATGTTATATTGACTGTCCTGGTGTACATACTATTCATTACAAATTACTATAAACTGCACGTTGCACATTTAGATG
This sequence comes from Hemitrygon akajei, assembly GCF_048418815.1. Taxonomy (NCBI): domain Eukaryota; kingdom Metazoa; phylum Chordata; class Chondrichthyes; order Myliobatiformes; family Dasyatidae; genus Hemitrygon; species Hemitrygon akajei. The sequence continues at coordinate 221,280,312 of NC_133124.1, read as the reverse complement.
GAGATGTAACGTAAAGATTTTTACTCCTCATGTATATGAAGGATGTATGAAATAAAGTCAATTCAATTTAATTCCCCATCACCATATACAACCCTGAGATTCATTTTCGATGTGCATGTGACAAATAAAGCTAATCTAATCTCTTTACAGTTGCTACATTTGTTGAATTGTGTCTAACCTGGATTTGAATGGTGCCTTTACTGTGGCAAAATATACACAGAGCTCCACAGCACATCATCAAACATGGGATTCAGGAAGCAGCAGAAGAGTTTTCAGCAATAAGGAACGACAATGAACTTTCTGGGAATACCACTAGTTCAGAGACATGAGGAAAGTATTTCAACTGATGAAGTTGGAGTTTGTAAATGTTTGTGGCAAGGCTGGGGCATCCAATGTGCTGGAGCAAAATCCATGCCACCTTGTGGTTGGAAGTGGCTACTACAGGAAGCCACATTTCAGTATCAGTGAGTCAGTGCTGCCCCAGTCAGGCACTCCTGGTGGCAAGCAGCATAACAATATTGTAAATTAATAACAACAAAAAAACAAAATAGAGTCTCAGGATCATTGAATCATACAGCAGAGAATCAGGCCCTTCCATAACACCAGAATTAGGCCATTTGGCCTATCAAGTTAGTTCCTCCATTCAATCATGGCTGATTTATTTTTCCTCTCAATCCCATTCTCCAGTCTTCCCCAGATAATCTTTGACACCCTTACTAATCAAGAACCTCTTAACCTCTGCTTTAAATATTCCCAATGACTTGGCCTCCACAGCCATCTGTGGCAACAAATTCCACGCTCACCACCCTCTGGATAAAGAAATTCCAGTTTACCTCTGATCTAGATACATGTCTTTCTACTCTGAGGTTGTGCCCTCTGGTCCAAGACTTCCCCACTACAGGAAACATCCTTTGACCCAACTTGGCCATGCTGATTAAACTAATCCCATTTAGAGTCATAGAAAAGTACAGCACAGAAACAGGCCTTTTGGCCCATCTAGTTCATGCTGAAACCATTTAAGCTGCCTACTTCCATTGACCTGTACCGGTGGACCACAGCCCTCCATACCCCTACTATCCAAGTACCAATCCAGACTTCTCTTAAACGTTGAAATTGAGCTTGCATGCATCATTTGGGTTGGCAGCTCATTCCACACTCTCATGACTCTCTGAATGAAGAAGCTTCCCCTCATGTTCCCCTTAAACTTTTCACCTTTCGCCCTTAACCCATTATCTCGGGTTGTAGACCCGCCCAACCTTAGTGGAAAAAACCTGCTTGTACTTACCCTACCTATTTCTCTGCACTTTGCCCACATCCCTCTAAACTAGGTGTTCCCAACCTTTTTTATGCCATGGACACCGACCATTAACTGAGATGTCCATGGACACCAGGTTGGGAACCCCTGCTCTAAACATCAACTGTTTATTCATCTCCATCAATGCTGCCTGACCTGCTGAGTTTCTCCAGCATTTTGTGGGTGTGCCTGCAAACCTCTTTTATCTACGCACCTACCCAAATGCCTTGCAAATGTTGTAGCTCTACAGCTTCCACACACCCAGCACTGTCTGCATATAAATGTTTTCCCTTGTATCACTTTGAAATCTTTCCCCTTCTGGTTTTAGACTCCCCTACCCTCTGAAAAAGATCACAATCATCCACCTTATCTACATCCCTCATGAGTTAGATACTTCTAGCAGGTCGCTCTGTTCCAGAGAAAGGAGACCCAGCCTATCCAGCGTCTCCTTGGAACTCTCTGGTCCCAGCACTATCCCTATGAATCATTTCTGCATCATTTCCAGCTTAATAATACCCCTGCTATAGCTGGGCAACCAAAACTATACCCAATATTCCAAGCATGGTCATACCAATAACTTGTAACATGACACCCCCCCCCCCCCCCCGCAATCTATGCCCTCAACGATGACGGCAAGTTTGCCAACACTCTCTTCAAAGTTCAAAAGTTCAAAGTAAACTTACTCTCAAAGTATATGTCACCATATTTTCTTGCAGCCATTCACAGTAGGACAATGTAAAACAATAGAATCCATGAAAAACTACACAAAAAGACTGACAAACAACCAATGTGCAAAAGAAGACAAACTGTGTAAATAAGGGGAAAAAAAATAATAAATAAGTAATACTGAGAACAGGAGTTGTAGAGCCCTTGAAAGTGAGCCCATAGGTTGTGAAATCAATTCAGAGATGAGGTGAGTGAAGTTATACAAAATTATGAGGGGTATAGATAGGGTAAATGCAAACCAGCTTTTTCCACTGAGGTTGAGTGGGACTACCTCCAGAGGTCAGGGGTTAAGGGTGAAAGGTGAAAAGTTTAAGGCAAACATGAGGGGAAACTTCTTCACTCAGAGGGTGGTGAGAATGTGGAACGAGCTGCCAGAGCAAGTGGTGCGTGCAAGCTCGAATTCAATGTTTAAGAGAAGTTTGGATAGGTACATGGATGGAAGAGGTATGGAGGGCTATGGTCCAGGTGTAGGTCAAGGGGAATAGGCAGTTTAAATAATTCAGCATGGATTAGATGGGCCAAAGGGCCTGTATCTGTGCTGTACTTTCCTATGACTCTACGACTCCATTTATCCACTTTGGTTCTGGACTTCATCACCTTGTCCACCTGTGTTGCCGCTTCCAAGAAATGATATACCTGTACCCTAAGTCTCTCTGTTCCACAACAGTCTCCAGGACTTTGTAATTTATTGAGTGAGTCTCAGTGAGGAAAGCTGAATAGATAATTTAACTATTGAGGAGACTGCAGCTTGCTTTGTGATTTACTGGGTAAGCGCACCACCTGGTGGTAGCAACGTGCCTTACAGCTGGAAAGGAAGTCCTCAGCTTGAGAATTGTGGTCTGAGCATAACAAAGTAATTTGTATCGTTTACAGTTCAAAAAAGTCCTACTATGCTTCATGCTGACACAAAATTCAGCAGCGAGTCACATAGGAGGGCCAAAGAAATAAATTTTAAGGAAAATGTTAAATTGAAGGGAGATAAAAAGATTTATTTTTATTTTATTTAGCAATCTGGCATGGTAACAGGTCCTACCAGCCCAGTGGGTTCTCACTGTCCAATTACAGCCACGTGACCGATTAACCTACTAATCCGGTACGTCTTTGGACTGTGGGAGGAAACCGGAGCACCAGGAGGAAACCCACACGGTCATGGGAAGAACGTACAAACTCCTTGCAGACAGCGGAGAAATTGAAGCAGAATTGCTGGCACTGTTATAGTACTCCAAATTTCCTGTAGAATTAAAACATTCAGATCCAATACTCATTGGCTAATTCTAATTCACTGCTGATAGTTATGGCATTAATTCCTCCCCCATGGACTCAGCTTCACAATCTGCCTCGTCACGACCTTTACCTTGTCTGCCTGCACTGCACTTTCGCTGTAACACTTCATTCTGCATTCTCTCATCCACCCTCCCCCACCCACTTATCTTTTCATCCTGACTTCTGCCCTCTTCCTCTCCAGCCCTGACGAAGGGTCTCAGCCTGAAATGGTGACTATTCAGGTCTCTCCATAGATGCTGTCTGACTTACTAATTCCTCCAGCATTTTGTCTGTGTTACTCAAGGTTTCCAGCATCTGTGGAATCTCTTGTGTCTCCATTATATTCTGTTATTGTTTTACCTTGTACTGCCTCTGTGCACAACTGTAATGGATTGATCTGTATGAATGGTACGCAAGACAAGTTTTTCCATTGTGCCCCAGTACATGTGACAATAATAAACCAATTTGCCATTTACCTGCTGAGTTCTTCCGGCGTTGTGTACGTATTCTTTGATCCACAGCATCTGCAGTTGTATTTTTGTGTTTTGTGCCATTTATTAATGGCAGGTGTGTGGGATATTTTGCCCAAAACAAACAGCAGGAAATTATCTGTTTAACACCTCTTTCATTTCTTTTCCCCCCAAGACTATTAGCCCAGCTCCAGTCTCTAGGTAACCGACATTTATTTGAACCCCTCCTAGACTGGGAAAATCAGGATGGTACTAGGTTGGAAAATCAGGTTTGTGCTGGATTCTAGGAGGGGGATCTTCTGGGGTGCCTAAGAATTGGCTCTGTAGTGCAGCTTGTGCTTGAGCCCACTAGGGGATCAGATATTCTGGATTGGCTGTTGTGCAATGAACTGGAATTGATTAGCGAGTTTAAGGTAAAAGAACCCTTGGAGCATGTGATCATAATATTCATCCTGAAATCTGAGGAGAAGTTAAAGTCAGAGGTATCAATATTACAATGGAGTAAAGGGAATTAGAGACATGGGAGAGGAGTTTGCCAGAATTGATTGGAAAAGAACACTGGCAGGGATGATGGCAGAGCAGCCAAGGTTGGAATTTCTGGAAGCAATTCAGAAGGCACAGGAAATATACATCCCAAAGAGGAAAAAGTATTCTAAAGGAAAGATGACACAACAGTGGCTGACAAGATAGGTCAAAGGCAACATAAAAGCCAAGGAGAGGGCATATAATAGAGCAAAAATTAGTGGGAAGTTAGGGTTTTGGGAAGCTTTTAAAAACCAACAGAAGGCAACTAAAAAAGTCATTAAGGTAAAGATGGAATATGAAAGTAAGCTAGGCAATAATATTAAAGAGGATACCAGAAGTTTCTTCAGATACAGAAAGTGTAAAAGAGAGGCAAGAGTGGATATCAGACTGCTAGAAAATGATGCTGGAGAGGAGGTAATGGTGGATAATGAAATGGCAGATGAACTGAATAAGTATTTTGCATCAATCTTCATTGTGAAAGACATTAGCAGTATGGTGGAAGCTCCAGGTGTCGGGGGAATGAAGCGTGTGAGGCTACCATGAATAGAGAGAAGGCTCTTGGAAAACTAAAAGGTCTGAAGGTAGATAAACCATCTAGACCAGACAGTGTACTCCCCAGAGTTCTGAAAGAGGTAGCTGAAGAGATTGTGGTGGCATTAGTAATGATCTTTCAAGAATCACTAGATTCTGGAATGGTTCCAGAGGACTGGAAAATTGCAAATGTCATTCCATTCTTTAAGAAGGGAGAGAGACAGAAGAAAGGAAACTATAGGCCAGTTAGTCTGACATCAGTGGGTAGGAAGATGTTGGAGTCAATTATTAAGGATGAGGTCTCAGGGTACTTAGAGACTAATGATCAAATAGGCTGTAAAAGCATGGTTTCCTCAAGGGAATATCTTGTCTGACAAATTTATTGGAATTGTTTGAAGAAACAACAAACAGAATAGACTAGGAGAATCGGTTGATGCGTGCTTGGATTTTCAGAAGGTCTTTGTGGCACACATAAGGCTGCTTCACAAGCTATGAGCCCATGGAATTACAGGCAAGATTATAGCATGGATAATGTGGTGGCTGATTGGCAGGAGGCAAAGAGTGAGAATAAAGGGAGCCTTTTCTGTTCTGCTGGGGGCTGTGTTGGGACCAATTCATTTTACATTATATGTCAATGATTTGGATGATGGAATTGATGGCTTTGTTGCAAAGTTTGCAGAAAATATGAATATGAAGGAGGATAGCAAAAGCTTTTTTAGGTATGTGAAGAGAAAGAAGATAGTTAAGAACAATGTTGGGCCCTTGAAGAATGAATTGGGTGAAATTGTTATGGGAAACTGAGAAATGGCAGAAGAATTTAATAAGTACTTTAGATCTGTCTTCACTAAGGAAGACACAAGCAATCTCCCAGATGTATGGATGGGCCAAGGACATAGGGTAACAGAGGAAATGAAACAGATTGACATTAGGAAGGAAACGGTGATGAGTAGACTGATGGAACTGAAGGCTGACAAATCCCCAGGTCCAGATGGTCTGCATCCTGGGGTACTAAAGGAGGTGGCCCTGGAAATTGCAGATGCATTGGTAATCATTTTCCAATGTTCCTTAGATTCAGGATCAGTTCCTGAGGATTGGAGAATGGCTAATGTTATCCCACTTTTTAAGAAAGGAGGGAGGGAGAAAACAGAGAACTATCGACCTGTCAGCCTGACATTGGTGGTGGGAAAGATGCTAAAGTCCATTATTAAGGATGAAATAGTGGCATATCTAGATAGCAGTGATAGGATTGGGCCGAGCTAGCATGGATTTACCAAGGGTGAATCATGCTTGACTAATCTGTTGGAGTTTTTGGAGGATGTAACCAGGAAGTTAGACGGGGGAGATCCAGTGGATGTAGTGTACCTCGATTTTCAGAAGGCATTTGATAAGGTCCCACATAGGAGATTGGTGGGTAAAATCAAAGCTCATGGCATTGGGGAGAAGACATTGACATGGATAGAAAACTGGTTGGCAGATAGAAAGCAAAAGGTAGCGGTGAATGGGTGTTTCTCGGAATGGCAGGTGGTGACTAGTGGGGTGCCACAGGGCTCGGTATTGGGACCACAGCTGTTTACAATTTACGTCAACGATTTAGATGAAGGCATTGAGAATAACATCAGCAAATTTGCTGATGATACTAAGCTGGGTGGCAGTGTGACATGTGATGAGGATGTTAGGAGAATTCAGGGTGACTTGGATAGGCTGGGTGAGTGGGCAGATACTTGGCAGATGACGTTTAATGTCAATAAGTGTGAGGTTATCCACTTTAGGAGTAAGAACAGGAAGGCAGATTATTATCTGAACGGTGTAGTTAGGTAAGGGAGAAATACAAAGAGATCTAGGAGTCCTTGTTCATCAGTCACTGAAGGTGAATGAGCAAGTGCAGCAGGCAGTGAAGAAGGCTAATGGAATGTTGGCCTTTATTACAAAGGGAATTGAGTACAAGAGCAAGGAAATCCTCTTGCATTTGTACAGAGCCCTGGTGAGACCACATCTGGAGTATTGTGTACAGTTTTGGTCTCCAGGGTTAAGGAAGGACATCCTGGCTGTAGAGGAAGTGCAGCGTAGATTCACGAGGTTAATTCCTGGGATGTCTGGACTGTCTTACGCAGAGAGGTTGGAGAGACTGGGCTTGTACACGCTGGAATTAAGGAGATTGAGAGGGGATCTGATTGAAACATATAAGATTATTAAGGGATTGGACAAGATAGAGGCAGGAAATATGTTCCAGATGCTGGGAGAGTCCAGTACCGGAGGGCATGGTTTGAGAATAAGGGGTAGGTCATTTAGGACAGAGTTAAGGAAAAACTTCTTCTCCCAGAGAGTTGTGGGGGTCTGGAATGCACTGCCTCGGAAGGCATTGGAGGCCAATTCCCTGGATGCTTTCAAGAAGGAGCTAGATAGGTATCTTATGGATAGGGGAATCATGGGATATGGGGACAAGGCAGGAACCGGGTATTGATAGTAGATGATCAGCCATGATCTCAAAATGGCGGTGCAGGCTCGAAGGGCCGAATGGTCTACTTCTGCACCTATTGTCTATTGTCTATTGAATATAGGTGGGTGGGCAGGCAGTTTTGAGGAAATACAGAGGCTACAGAAGGGTATCAACAAATTAGGAGAATGGGCAAAGAAATGGCAGATGGAATACAGTGTCTGGAAGTGTACAGTCATGCACTTTGGTAGAAGAAATGAAAGGGTTGACTCTTTTTTAAATGAAGAGAAAATACAAAAAAACTGAGGTGCAAAGGGACTTGAGAGTCCTTGTGCAGGATTCCCTGAAGGTTAATCTGCACGTTGTCTGTGTTGGGGAAGGCAAATGTGATGTTAGTATTCATTTCTAGAAGACTGGAATATAAAAGTGAGGATGTCATGTTCAGACTTTATAAAGGACTGGTGAGGCCTCACTTGGAGTTTGTGAGCAGGTTTGGGCCCCTTATCTTAGAAAGGATGTGCTGAAACTGGAGGGGGTTGAAAGGAGGTTCATGAAAATGATTCCAGGATTGAAAGCTAGGAAGAGTGTTAGATGACTCTGGGCTTATATTCATTGGAATTCAGAAGAATGAGGGGAGACCTCATTAAAATCTATCGAATAGTGAAAAGCCTTGATTGAGTAGATGTTTAGGGGATGTTTCCTGCAATGGGAATGTCTAAGACCAGAGGACCCTGCCTCAGAATAAAGGGGTGTCCTTTCGAACAGGGATGAGGTGAAATTTCCTTACCCAGAGAGTGGTGAATCCTTGGAATTCTTTGCCACAGGCAGTTGTGGAGGAAATTCTTTATGTATACTTAAGGCAGAGGTTGATAATATCTTGATTGGTCAGGGAAGGCATGAAGGGATACGGGGAGAAGGCAGGAGACTGGGGCTGAAAGGAAAAAGGGATCAGCCAGGATGAAATGGTGGAGCAGACTCGATGGGCCAAATGGCCTAATTCTGCTCCTATATCTCGTGGTCATATGGTCTAACTAGTCTGTGGTCTGATACAGCAATCTGAATGCACAGGAACATAATGAGCAACAGAGAGTAGAGGATTCTGCCCAATACATCACAGGCACAGACATCCCTCCCTCTATCAGCAGGATCTACAGGAGGTGCTGCCTTAAGATATCAATATTGGTCATCAAAGATCTCCACTATCAGGACCATCTCATCTTCTCACAGCTACCATCTGCTCTGAGGTTACAGAAGCTTGAAATCCCACACCAGCAGGTTTAAGAACTGCGTCTTCCCTTCAACCATTTGGTTCTTGAACCAACTGACAAAACACTAACTAATCACTACAGTTTAGCAATACTATGACCACCTTGTACTAAGATGGACAGTTTTTTGTTTTTTTTTATTAGTTTTTTTATACATTTTCTACATAACTACAGATAAAAAAAACCCGAATCAAAATGAACATTGATACAGTGCAAAAATAAACATACAATAATAATATAATACAAAGAGAGATAATTGAGAAAGCACCCAAATTGAAGATATGTAAAATTAGTATCCTCCCCAAGCCCCGCAACAAAACAAAAACTCCAGACCAACCACAAAACACAATATAGAGAATATAAATCAGGACAATCAAACTCCCAAAACTGTAAATACACTTAGCAACAGAGGATATTAATGCCTACTACCAACAAAAAAAAGGAGCTGAAAGCAAGGGACTGAAAAAAAACCCTAGTCAAGAGGAAGGTTATGAAAGTACTCAATAAAAGGTTCCCAGACCTTATGGAACTTTAAATCCGAATTAAGAACTGAATAATGAATTTTTTCAAGGTCTAAGCAAGCCATAATATCATTAAGCCATTGAGCATGCGTGGGCGGGGCAACATCTCTCCATCTAAGGAGGATTAAACGTCTAGCCAGGAGAGAGGCAAAAGATAATATTCGACACTTAGTCGAATTCAGACGCAAATCTGTCTCACCCCAGAAACCAAACAAAGCAATTAGAGGGTTAGGTTCTAGGTGGTGATTCAGAATATGCGATAACGTTATGAAGCCATCTTTCTAAAATTTCTCCAAGCTAGGACAAAACCAGTACATATGAATGAGAGAGGCCTCGCCCCTTTTGCATTTATCACAGAGAGGACTGATGTTGGGGTAAAACCGAGATAATTTAGATTTAGACATATTGGCTCTATGAACAATCTTAAGCTGTAAAAGGCAATGGCAAGCACAGAGAGGTTGAATTAACCGATTTGAGAATCGAGTCCCAAGTCTCATCAGATAAGGAGATATTTAAATCATGCTCCCATGCCATTTTAATTTTATCCACAGGGGCACGTCGTAAGGCTGCTAATTTATCACAAATAAATGATATTAAACCTTTACCTAGTGGATTAATAGAAAGAAATAAGTCCATAACATTTTTCTCAGGCATTTCAGGGAAGTTAGGAATTAAAGGAGTAATAAAGTGTCTAATTTGGAGATATCTAAAAAAATGAGCATTGGGCAGATTGAACTTAGCAGAGAGCTGTTGGAAAGAAGCGAAGCGATTATCAACAAAAAGATCTTCAAAATGTCTAATGCCCTTCCTATACCAATCATGGAATGCTGAGTCATACGTAGTAGGTAAAAAAAGGTGATTATGTAAGATAGGGCTAGAAAAGTTTGAGTTTCTGAGCTCAAAATACTACAGTTTATAGTAACTCAAAAGTCACCACATCATCCATTAATTCATCTTTGAAATAAATAATATCTAGTCAGAGAGCTTTACCCAGTCACCAGAAGCCCACACATCAGACCGTGATTTCAGTGACTGAAGAACACACAAAGCATTATTTCACTTTCTGTGGTCAGTAGGTTTTAAAACTTACTGAAAATTAGCATCTCTCACTCCCAATGCACCCAAAAGGTTTCCAAATATTCAATCACAGGATAGACGCCATATTTATCAGTGAACTCAGCTCACTGGGAATCGTTTGTACAAACCAGCATTCAGCTTTCAACAGCAATGTGCAAATCTGAAGTGAATCTCCTCAGTGGACCAGCTCCTGAAATGAGACAAGAACAGGAAGCTGTGCCGATAGGCAAGGATGGTGAGATAGGACAGATGGGACAGGCCCCACTAGGCGAGGCCATGGATATGTTGCACCCTTGTCTGTATGCAGATTCTGTGAACATCAAGTGAAGGCCAAGTCACAGAGGGTGGAAAAAATGTTTATAAAGGAGCATGGTGAAGTTGTATGAAATGTCAGTGAGGACTAATCTGGAGAATTGTGTACAATTATGGTCACCTACCTAAGGGAAAGATATCAATGTGATTGCAAGAGTGCAGAGAAAATTTGCAAGGATGTTGCTGGGACTTAAGGACCAGAGTTGAAGGGGAATGTTGAAGAGGTTAAGACTTTAATTTATGGAGCACAGGAGAATGAAGAGAGATTTGACAGAGGTAGACAAAATTGGGGTAAATAGAAGCAGGCTTTTTCCACTGAAGTTGGGTGAGACTAAACCAGAGTTTCATGGATTAACTGTGAAAGGTAAAGTATTTAAGGAGAACTTCTTCACCCAGAGGGTGGTGAGTGCGGAAAGAGCTGCCAGCAGAAGCGGAGGATGTGAGCTTGAGGGCAACATTGAAGGGTAGTTTGGATCGGTAAATGGATGGGAGGGTGTGGAGGGCTGTGGTTGAGGTGTGGGTAGGGATGAGGTAGTTTGGATCGGTAAATGGATGGGAGGGTATGGAGGGTTGTAATCGAGGTGTGGGTCGATGGGATGAGGTAGTTTGGATCGGTAAATGGATGGGAGGGTGTGGAGGGTTGTGGTTGAGGTGTGGGTCTGATGGGATGAGGTAGTTTGGATCGGTAAATGGATGGGAGGGTGTGGAGGGCTGTGGTCGAGGTGTGGGTAGGGATGAGGTAGTTTGGATCGGTAAATGGATGGGAGGGTATGGAGGGCTGTGGTCGAGGTGTGGGTAGGGATGAGGTAGTTTGGATCGGTAAATGGATGGGAGGGTGTGGAGGGCTGTGGTCGAGGTGTGGGTCGATGGGATGAGGTAGTTTGGATCGGTAAATGGATGGGAGGGTATGGAGGGTTGTGGTCTGTGTGTGGGTAGGGATGAGGTAGTTTGGATCGGTAAATGGATGGGAGGGTATGGAGGGTTGTGGTTGAGGTGTGGGTAGGGATGAGGTAGTTTGGATCGGTAAATGGATGGGAGGGGTATGGAGGGCTGTGGTCGAGGTGTGGGTAGGGATGAGGTAGTTTGGATCGATAAATGGATGGGAGGGTATGGAGGGTTGTGGTTGAGGTGTGGGTAGGGATGAGGTAGTTTGGATCGGTAAATGGATGGGAGGGGTATGGAGGGCTGTGGTCGAGGTGTGGGTAGGGATGAGGTAGTTTGGATCGGTAAATGGATGGGAGGGTATGGAGGGCTGTGGTTGAGGTGTGGGTAGGGATGAGGTAGTTTGGATCGGTAAATGGATGGGAGGGTATGGAGGGCTGTGGTCGAGGTGTGGGTAGGGATGAGGTAGTTTGGATCGGTAAATGGATGGGAGGGTATGGAGGGCTGTGGTCGAGGTGTGGGTAGGGATGAGGTAGTTTGGATCAGTAAATGGATGGGAGGGTGTGGAGGGCTGTGGTCGAGGTGTGGGTAGGGATGAGGTAGTTTGGATCGGTAAATGGATGGGAGGGTATGGAGGGCTGTGGTCGAGGTGTGGGTAGGGATGAGGTAGTTTGGATCAGTAAATGGATGGGAGGGTGTGGAGGGCTGTGGTCAAGGTGTGGGTAGGGATGAGGTAGTTTGGATCAGTAAATGGATGGGAGGGTGTGGAGGGCTGTGGTGGAGGTGTGGGTAGGGATGAGGTAGTTTGGATCAGTAAATGGATGGGAGGGTGTGGAGGGCTGTGGTCGAGGTGTGGGTAGGGATGAGGTAGTTTGGATCGGTAAATGGATGGGAGGGTATGGAGGGCTGTGGTCTGTGCGTGGGTAGGGATGAGGTAGTTTGGATCGGTAAATGGATGGGAGGGTATGGAGGGTTGTGGTTGAGGTGTGGGTAGGGATGAGGTAGTTTGGATCGGTAAATGGATGGGAGGGGTATGGAGGGCTGTAGTCGAGGTGTGGGTCGATGGGATGAGGTAGTTTAGATCGGTAAATGGATGGGAGGGTATGGAAGGCTGTGGTCTGTGTGTGGGTAGGGATGAGGTAGTTTAGATCGGTAAATGGATGGGAGGGTGTGGAGGGCTGTGGTCGAGGTGTGGGTAGGGATGAGGTAGTTTGGATCGGTAAATGGATGGGAGGGTATGGAGGGTTGTGGTCTGTGTGTGGGTAGGGATGAGGTAGTTTGGATCGGTAAATGGATGGGAGGGTATGGAGGGCTGTAGTCGAGGTGTGGGTCGATGGGATGAGGTAGTTTAGATCGGTAAATGGATGGGAGGGGTATGGAGGGCTGTAGTCGAGGTGTGGGTCGATGGGATGAGGTAGTTTAGATCGGTAAATGGATGGGAGGGTATGGAGGGTTGTGGTTGAGGTGTGGGTCGATGGGATGAGGTAGTTTAGATCGGTAAATGGATGGGAGGGGTATGGAGGGCTGTAGTCGAGGTGTGGGTCGATGGGATGAGGTAGTTTAGATCGGTAAATGGATGGGAGGGTATGGAGGGCTGTAGTCGAGGTGTGGGTCGATGGGATGAGGTAGTTTAGATCGGTAAATGGATGGGAGGGTATGGAGGGTTGTGGTTGAGGTGTGGGTAGGGATGAGGTAGTTTGGATCGGTAAATGGATGGGAGGGGTATGGAGGGCTGTAGTCGAGGTGTGGGTAGGGATGAGGTAGTTTGGATCGGTAAATGGATGGGAGGGTGTGGAGGGCTGTGGTCGAGGTGTGGGTAGGGATGAGGTAGTTTGGATCAGTAAATGGATGGGAGGGTGTGGAGGGCTGTGGTCGAGGTGTGGGTAGGGATGAGGTAGTTTGGATCAGTAAATGGATGGGAGGAGTATGGAGGGTTGTGGTCTGTGTGTGGGTAGGGATGAGGTAGTTTGGATCGGTAAATGGATGGGAGGGTATGGAGGGTTGTGGTCTGTGTGTGGGTAGGGATGAGGTAGTTTGGATCGGTAAATGGATGGGAGGGTATGGAGGGCTGTAGTCGAGGTGTGGGTCGATGGGATGAGGTAGTTTAGATCGGTAAATGGATGGGAGGGGTATGGAGGGCTGTAGTCGAGGTGTGGGTCGATGGGATGAGGTAGTTTAGATCGGTAAATGGATGGGAGGGTATGGAGGGTTGTGGTTGAGGTGTGGGTAGGGATGAGGTAGTTTGGATCGGTAAATGGATGGGAGGGTGTGGAGGGTTGTGATCCACGTGTGGGTCGATGGGACTAGGGAGAAGTTTGGATCGGTAAATGGATGGGAGGGTATGAAGGGTTGTGGTTGAGGTGTGGGTAGGGATGAGGTAGTTTGGATCGGTAAATGGATGGGAGGGTATGGAGGGTTGTGGTCTGTGTGTGGGTAGGGATGAGGTAGTTTAGATCGGTAAATGGATGGGAGGGTATGGAGGGCTGTGGTCGAGGTGTGGGTCGATGGGATGAGGTAGTTTGGATCGGTAAATGGATGGGAGCGTATGGAGGGCTGTGGTCGAGGTGTGGGTCGATGGGATGAGGTAGTTTGGATCGGTAAATGGATGGGAGGGTGTGGAGGGTTGTGGTCGAGGTGTGGGTCGATGGGATGAGGTAGTTTGGATCGGTAAATGGATGGGAGGGGTATGGAGGGCTGTAGTCGAGGTGTGGGTCGATGGGATGAGGTAGTTTAGATCGGTAAATGGATGGGAGGGTATGGAGGGTTGTGGTTGAGGTGCGGGTAGGGATGAGGTAGTTTAGATCGGTAAATGGATGGGAGGGTGTGGAGGGTTGTGGTCGAGGTGTGGGTCGATGGGATGAGGTAGTTTGGATCGGTAAATGGATGGGAGGGGTATGGAGGGCTGTAGTCGAGGTGTGGGTCGATGGGATGAGGTAGTTTAGATCGGTAAATGGATGGGAGGGTATGGAGGGTTGTGGTCGAGGTGTGGGTCGATGGGATGAGGTAGTTTGGATCGGTAAATGGATGGGAGGGTATGGAGGGCTGTGGTTGAGGTGTGGGTAGGGATGAGGTAGTTTAGATCGGTAAATGGATGGGAGGGTATGGAGGGTTGTGGTTGAGGTGTGGGTAGGGATGAGGTAGTTTGGATCGGTAAATGGATGGGAGGGTATGGAGGGTTGTGGTTGAGGTGTGGGTAGGGATGAGGTAGTTTGGATCGGTAAATGGATGGGAGGGGTATGGAGGGCTGTAGTCGAGGTGTGGGTCGATGGGATGAGGTAGTTTAGATCGGTAAATGGATGGGAGGGTATGGAGGGTTGTAGTCGAGGTGTGGGTCGATGGGATGAGGTAGTTTAGATCGGTAAATGGATGGGAGGGTATGGAGGGCTGTGATCGAGTTGTGGGTCGATGGGATGAGGTAGTTTGGATCGGTAAATGGATGGGAGGGTATGGAGGGTTGTGGCCCAGGTGCAATCTGATGGGACTAGGCAGAATAAAAGTTTCCATGGACTAGATGGGCTGAGGATTCTGTTTCTGTGCTGTAGTGCTCTGGAAGTCTATGAATGGCTGAAAGGTTCTGCACTTGGTGCTGTACTAGATGAGTGGAGTGGCCACACGTGCTCTTTGAGAGCTTCTCTCTGTCGCGAACAAGCTGCTGCTCTGTCACACGTGCTCTGCTGCTCTGTCACACGTGCTCTGCTGCTCTGTCACACGTGCTCTGCTGCTCTGTCACACGTGCTCTGTTGCTCTGTCACACGTGCTCTGCTGCTCTGTCACACGTGCTCTGTTGCTCTGTCACACGTGCTCTGCTGCTCTGTCACACGTGCTCTGCTGCTCTGTCACACGTGCTCTGCTGCTCTGTCACACATTGCATTCAAGGCGGTAATGCAAGGACCAATCATGGGACGCACGGCACACCGCACATCGAATGATCTCTTCCCGCTGATGTAGCGTCACACAGAACCCTCGAATGGCTTCTTCCCAGTGCGGATATGCTGATGAACTCACAGCTGATTGCTCGTGGAAAAGCGTTTGCCATGGAATAAACTTGGAAATGGGGTAGCGTAGTGGTTAGGCTGACATTACTACAGCTGCTTTGGCATGACGCGGGACCTTCTGGCTCACCGAGCGCCCAAACGATTTCTCCCCGGTGTGGACCCGCCGTCGGCTGTTTAGCAGACAGGCAAACTGAAGCGCTTCCCGTACACGAAGCATTGTAAGCCCTTCAGTGAGCGACTAGATGTGTCCGAGGAAACCGGCTGGTCAGTTATGAGTGCTGGTGTTCCCTTTAATAATTCCATTTGAACCCTTATTCCCCCCTCCCCCAGAACTTTTTAACCACCAAACCTGAACAGACGAAACAGGAAAATTAATATTAAAAAAAGACACTGAGTTTGCAATTCACATTTACTACAAGGAGTTTGTGAGTGTACCTAATTTAACATGTTAAAGATCAGCTGTGGCTCTGTTGAAAGAGGTTGCAGGCTTAAGTGTCCAACTAATGACTCCCACTCCAACTTATCTTCCAGATATTTGTACAGACCACCATGAGCTGATTTGGAACAGGACAGACCCAAAGGCCCCCTTTGGGTTCCACGAGTTTGAGTAGAACTTTTCCAGACTGGTGCCCAAATGTGATCACTGCTATATGGTGTGGGTGTGAAAAATCTCTCTGCCACCCATTAGAGGTATTTATCAGGAGCACTGAATACGAGGTCCCCTAGCATCAGTGCAACAATCTCTTTGACCCTCTACCATCAGGCAGGGGGCACAGTAGCATTAGGACAAGAACTGTTCGGATTGTACATTTATCATCGAAGTATATATGCAGTACTCATCGTCCCACAGACAGCCACAAATCAAAGGAACACATGGAACCGGTTCGAAGAAAACATCAAACCAGCAACAGAAAAAGAGTGAAAAACACAGAATATAAAATACAAGTCAAAAGAGTTGTGTTTCAGTTCAGCTCACTTTGTTATCTGCAGGGTGCCCTCCCTGATCAAAACAGCAACCAAAAAAAAGAGAGACCGGAGACCAGAACTACAGAGACCAGTACACAAACCTTGGCTAAGACTCCAGCACAATCCTATGACAGCATCGAGCGAGAGACTATTTGAAACCAGAGACCTTTCTCCCGGAGCTGCGAGCGAGGGGGTTGAGAGAAAAGCCGTCACTCACTGTCACCTTCCTCCGGCAGCGGAGATGTACACATTATTCTTTACAGTGAAAAGAATAACTGTTTGTATACTGTTCAAACAGATCGAATCATTACACATTACACCAACATAAAACAGACAACAACTATGCAGAACCAAGTGTAACAGCTTCAGAGAAGGTGCAGATAGACAATCAGGTGCAAGGTCACAACAAGGCAGGTGATGAGATGGTTTGAGTCCATCTGATTGTACTGGAGAATGACAATAATGGGATAGAAGATGGTAGGTACATGCTTTCAGGCTTTTGTATCTTCTACCCAAAGCGGGAGGGGAGAGGAGATAATGTCGGGGGTTTGGGGGTCTTTGATAACGCTGGTTGCTTTACTGAGGCAGCAAGAACTGCAGGCAGATTCCGTGGCAGGGAGGCTAGTTTCTGTGATGTTTAATATTCTGTGATATTTAAGTTAGGGAAGAACACTTAGCAAAACTAGAAACAAAGTCACTGAAGAGAACGGTAATATTTGCTATTGAACAGATTCCCAACCATTTTTATGCCATGGAGTCCTACCATTAACTGAGGGGTCCGTGGACTCCAGGCTGAGAAACTGCTGTGGAACAAGCAGGGCTTGTGAATTTGATCCAAGTATTGACGTGTGGGTGACTTAAACCTGTTTAGGATTACTTGGTTAGGAGCACGAGACTGAGCAAGGGACATACCTTGCAAGTATGAAATGAATTAGGTTGTTTCAGAAAAGTTTGATGAAGGTTGTTTTTGAAAGAGAACATAGTCCCCGAGAAACAAAATTATTTGTTGGAATGGATTTGAAGGATCACAAGATGGCATCGGTGAATAGGGTAAATCTAGCTGGCATCTGATGTACAAGGGATTATTGATAAGTTCGTGGTCTAAGGCAGAAGGAGTCAATTTTAGAAAACCTAGCACATTTATTTTTCAACACAGTCCCCTCCTACATTTACACACTTAGTCCAGCGGTCGTGGAGCATACGGATCTTGGACCTCCAGGAAGTGTACACAGATGGTTGATTGATAAGTTCGTGGCCTAAGGTAGAAGGAGATGAGTTATACAGCTCTCGTTACATGCACATGCAGTTCAACTCTGAGTGATTATGCAAAAAGTTTGAAGTTAATAACTCATCTCCTTCTGCCTTAGGCTATGAACTTATCAATCACCCCTGATGAGCTGTTAACTGATGAGTTATTAACTTCAGACATTTGTATGTTCTCCCTGTGACCATATGGATTTCCTCTGGGTGCTCCAGTTTCCTCCCACATTAAAAAATATATGGATTGGTAAGGGTTAGTAAGTTGAGGCATGCCATGAAACATGGTGACACTTGTAGGCTGCCCACAGCATATCCTCAGGCTGTGTCGGTCGTTGATGCAAACAATGCATTTCACATTCCTGGGCCTCCCACATCGGGCAGGAAGATAGGAACCTTAGATCCCCCATCAGGTTCAGGAATAGTTATCACCCCTCAACCATCAGGTCCCACACCACCAGGTTCAGGAACAATTATCACCCCTCAACCATCAGGTTCCACACCACCAGGTTCAGGAACAGTTATTACCCCTCAGCCATCAGGTCCCACACCACCAGGTTCAGAAACAGTTATTACCCTACAACCATCAGGTCCCACACCACCAGGTTCAGGAACAGTTATTACCACTCAACCATCAGGTCCCACACCACCAGGTTCAGGAACAGTTATCACCCCTCAAACATCAGGTCCCACACCACCAGGTTCAGGAACAGTTATTACCCCTCAACCATCAGGTCCCACACCACCAGGTTCAGGAACAGTTATTACCCCTCAACAATTGGGTCCCACACCACCAGGTTCAGGAACAGTTATTACCCCTCAATCATCAGGTCCCACATCACCAGGTACAGGAACAGTTATTACCCCTCAACCATCAGGTCCCACACCACCAGGTTCAGGAAAAGATATTACCCCTCAACAATCAGGTCCCACACCACCAGGTTCAGGAACAGTTATTACCCCTCAACCATCAGGTCCCACACCACCAGGTTCAGGAACAGTTATTACCCCTCAACCATCAGGTCCCACACCACCAGGTTCAGGAACAGTTATTACCCCTCAACCATCAGGTCCCACACCACCAGGTTCAGAAACAGTTATTACCCTACAACCATCAGGCCCCACACCACCAGGTTCAGGAACAGTTATTACCCCTCAACCATCAGGTCCCACACCACCAGGTTCAGGAACAGTTATTACCCCTCAACCATCAGGTCCCACACCACCAGGTTCAGGAACAGTTATTACCCCTCAACCATCAGGACCCACACCACCAGGTTCAGGAACAGTTATTACCCTACAACCAACAGGCTCCTGAACCATTATGGATAACTTCACTCACCTCAACATTGAAATGATTCCACAACCTATAGTCTCACTTTCAAGGACCCTACAACTCATGTTCTTGGTATTATTTATTTTATTTTTTTTAACATTTCCCACAGTTTGTCACCTTTTTCACATTGGTTGTTTATCAATCAAAGCAAGTTCAAAGCAGATTTATTATCAGAGCATATCACCAACTACAACCCTGGGGTTCAGTTTCTTGTGGGCATTCACAGTAGGTACAAAGAAACACACTAGAATCAATGAAAAACTGCATGCAAAAACAGAAACGTGAAAAAGGCAACAAATTGTGTAAATAAAAATAAATAGATTAGAAACATAGAAACCCTATAGCACAATACAAGCCCTTCGGCCCACAAAGCTGTGCCGAACATGTCCTTACCCAAAGCCCTCTATTTTTCTAAGTTCCATGTACCTGTCCAGGAGCCTCTTAAAAGACCCTATCATATCCGTCTCCACCACCGTCGCCGGCAGCCCATTCCACGCACTCATCACTCTCTGCATTAAAAACTTACCCCTGATATCTCCTCTGTACCTTCTTCCAAGCACCTTAAAACTGTGCCCTCTCGTGCTAGCCATTTCAGCCCTGGGAAAAAGCCTCTGACTATCCACACAATCAATGCCTCTCATCATCTTGATCACCTCTCATCCTCTGTCGCTCCAAGGAGAAAAGGCCAAAATAAATAAATATTGAGGATGAGTTGTGGAGTCTTTAAAAGTGAGTCCATAGACATGAGAAGGTCTACAGATGCTGGAAATTCAAAGCAACACACACAAAATGCAGGAGGAACTTGGCAAGTCTGGCAGCATCTATGGAAATCAATAAACAGTAGATGTTTCGGGCCATAGGGATCTGATAGGAGAGGAGAATGATCCATCGGAAAAAGAAAAGGAGAAAATGACCCAGTGGAGGTGATAGGCATTCCAAGCTGCCCTTAAATTCACTTGGTCCATTTCTAACACCTCCCTTCTCTTCCAGATTGTTGTGTGTCAGCTGTCAGAGTAAGCCAGAGACAGTCGGGTGAAGCTATCAGTCACTCAGCAGAGCCAGCCCATCTTCCGATCCTGAGAGATTTGGAGGTGACCTGGGCTCTTGCCACAGCTTCCTCACTCAATGTTCCTTGGCGTTTGAACTCCGGCGTGGAAAGGTGTCCTTCGTAGCCTCTCTCCTGACCGGGAGAGTCCTGGCCTGGGCCACCGCTCACTGGGAGCGGAATTTGGTAATTTGCTTGGATTCAGTGGAATTCATGGCTGCCATGAGGAAAGTGTTGTATCATCCCGCCAGAGCAAACAGCCTTGGACCGCCTGACAGAGATGCATCCGGGTAGTCGGTCCGGGAACGTGAAGCTTTGATTTCTCTATACCACCACAGACCCCGAGACGAACTAAAGTATGTCCTTGCCTTGGGGGAGCTGGTCGAGGACTTAGAGGCTCTGATCGACCAGACTATCTGCCTCGATAATGGCCTGGTGGAGCAAGGGTGGGACTACTTGAAGAGGTCAAAGGGGGCACTGCAGTTCCACTTCCTGACTTCGGACAATGACCAGCCCGTCTCCTGCTCAGGGTCCTGTCCAGCCCATACAAATCGGCTACACAAGACTCTCCACCGATGAGTCAAGATTGCTGCTATTATTGCAGGGAAGCAGGTCACCTGCGGGCCGAACGTCCAAAGCAGCAGCCGCCGGGAGAATTGCTAACACCACCCAGCGTTGGGAGGTCTGTGGCGGTGGCAGCCACTACTCCCAACCCAACTGATTCTGGTGTCATGCTGAAGGCTGAGGTCTCCTGGGGAAAGGAGCGGTGAGAGCTGAAAGCCTTTGTCAACTCTGGGCAGCTGGTAATTTTCTGGACTTGGGGACTGCCCGTCGGCTCAACATACTGGACGGCCATCGGCTTGGTTCCGGGCAGATCCGGCAGCAGACATGAAGATAGAGGATCGTGTTTCTGTGTAACTGAGTCTCCTCACTTACCTCCGATCCTCAGGCACCCTTGAATGCCTCCACAGAACCATTCTGGGAATGAGAAGGAAGAGAGGATCATTGCATGGTCCAGTCATTGCCTGAAGCTATGTTTTTGGTTTGGTGTTCCAATCCCCAGACTCTCCTGACACCAGCAGCTGACGATGGGGCAGACTTTTGTTCGGGATAATATGGAGCCTCCACAACCCAGTCCTACCTTCGATGGCAGAGAAGCCGGCTCCAGCAACGGGACCGTGTGAGTTTTGACCCTGTCTAATCAGGGGTGTGCTGGAACTAAAGAGAGAAGATCTCTAGTTCAAGAGCAACCAAGGAGAGGCCCAAGCAGTCTGAAACTCTGGCAGTTTATCCTAAGGGATCCAGCCGCCAGGTCCCGACTAAGGGAAAGATTCCTAAGCATAAACCCTTGAAGCCTAGACCCGGGAGCACAAAGAGCATTTGTGGTGCCTTGTTGCTGTTGTCTGAGGAGGCAGACGAGGATTTGATCTCTAATTTGGCCTCTGTTTCAACTAAAGATTCTAGTGAACATATGGAGGAGACTCTGAGATCTGCTGAACTCCCCCCGCCGCCCCCCCCCCCCCGCTACCTAAGAAGCCTCAGGAGTTGTCCATAGAGGGAGGTTTGGGGGTAGTTGCAACACCTAAGCTGATTGAAGTACCTTCCATCCATAAGGATTTGGAAGAGGTGTTCAGCAAGAGAAAGGCCTTGAATCTTCCACCGCTCTGACCCTACAACTGTGCAATAGTTCTTCTGCTTGCTACCCGCCCTCCATGGGGTTGATTATCCGCACTCTCAGGCCCAGAGAGGAGCTCTGTGGAGGAGTACATAAAGGAGGGACATTCGGCTCTCCACCTCACCAGCCATGCATTGATTATAGAGGGCTGAATCACATAACAGCCGACAATCGTTATCCCCTTCCACTAATGATCACTGCCTTCGAGGCTCTCCAAAGAGCCAGAGTATTGTGGAGTGCTTACAATCTGGATTGCATGAAGGAGGGTGATGAGCATCTAGCACACCGACTGGGCACTCCTGGTCAAGCCCTTCGGCCTTGCGAATGCACCAGCGGTTTTCCAGGCCTTTATAAACGATGTGAATTGCTCATGTCAGAGATATCTTAAAGAGGCTTCTAGATAATAGACTTTATGTCAAACTGGAGAAATCTAATTTTTACGTAACCATCATTTCGTTTTTGGATTTTATCATCCCTAAGGGCAATCTCACGATGGGCTCTACTAAGACCCAGTCAGAGGGTGATCACAACCATCCAGTGTGAAGCAAATCCACTGATTCCTGGGATTTGCCAACTTTTACCAAACTTCAGCTCAGTGGTGGTTCCACTGGTAGCACTAACCAAGAGAACTGGGCCTTTTGTTTGGACTACTGGAGTGGAGGCTGGCTTCACAGAGCCCAAACAGCGGTTCAGGACAATTCCCATTTTGGTTGCACTTAACCCGGACCTACCCTTCATGGTGGAGGTGGATGCTCGGACATTGGAGTGGGTGCAGTGTTATCTCACGGACACTTTCGGACGATAAGCTGCAGTCGTGTGCATTCTTTTCCAGGTGGCCGAGGTGAACTACGACAATGGAAATAGACAGATGCTCACAGTCAAGATGGTTCTGGAGGAATGACGTCACTGACTTGAGAGGGCCAAGAACCTTTTAGTTGTATGGACAAACCACAAGAACCTGGCTTATCTTCAGGAGTCAAGTCAAGTCACTTTTATTGTCATTTCGACCATAACTGCTGGTACAGTACATAGTAATGAGACAACGTTTTTCAGGACCATGGTGTTACATGACACAGTACAAAAAACTAGACTGAACTACGTAAAAAAAAAACACTGAGAAAAAAAACACACAACAACTACTCTGGACTACAGACCTACCCAGGACTGCATAAAGTGCACAAAATGGCGCAGGCATTACAATAAATAATAAGCAGGACAGTAGGGCAAGGTGTCAGTCCAGGCTTTGGGTATTGAGGAGTCTGATAGCTTGGGGGAAGAAACTGTTACATAGTCTGGTCGTGAGAGCCCGAATGCTTTGGAGCCTTTTCCCAGATGGCAGGAGGGAGAAGAGTTTGTATGAGGGGTGCATGGGGTCCTTCATAATGCTGTTTGCTTTGCGGATGCAGCGTATAGTGTAAATGTCCAAAAGGCTGAATTCCAGGCAAGCCTGGTGCTCTCCTTTCTTTAACAACTTTAATTTCATTCTGAACTATTGACCAGGGTCAAAAAACTGGAAACCGGATGCCTCGTCTCATCAATTCGACAAACCCAAAAGGGAAGAACAGCCTACCACCATTTTGCCCCAAGCCAAGGTGATAGCACCAGTTCATTGGGGAATCGATGCACTTGTTCACAGGGCCCTGGTACAAAGGGAGATTCCTGAGAATGGTCCTCCAGGTCGTCTGTTCACCCCAAGATCCATCAGGTCTCAGGGACTTCGCTGAGAATGACCACCCACCTGGGGATTGCCAGGACCCGCAAGTTCATCAAGAGAAGATACTGGTGGCCTGGAGTGGTGAGAGAAGTCTGACAATAGGTGCAGGCATGCAAGGTGAGTACCAAGAACAGAGAGCCCCACACCCAACCTCACTCTCTGTCTGTTCCAGACAGACCATGGGCACACACCTCCATAGAATTTGTCACGGGTCTTCTACTTTCCAAGGGAAGGCCATCACCATGGTAATTGTCGATCATTCTTCGAAGGCCTGCTTTGGACAAACTACCATCTGCGGCAGAGAAGGTCGAAATTGTCCTGCACCAGGATCCATAGCTTTCCAATGGATGTTGTGTCACATCGCGGTCCTCAATTCACACCACGCTTGTGAAGGGAGCAACAGCAAGTCTTTCCTCTTGGCTTCACCTGCAGTCCAACGGCCAGACGGAGCGGGTGAACTAGGCTATGGAATGAACCCTAAGGGGATTGGCTTCAGAAAAAACAGACGAGTGGTGTGAACATTTAACGTGGCCAGAGGTTGCCCACAACACTTCAAGCATTTGGCGCACAGGATGTCCCTGTTTGAATGCCAATTTGTGTATTCTCTTCCACTTTTTCCTGAACAGGATACTGAGGTTGGGTTTGCTGTGGCCAAAGATCTCGTCTGGCGCTGCAACGAGAAATGGACTAGGGCAGGGGAGACTGAAGTCAAGGCTAACTGCGGGAGAAGACATGGACCAGCTTTGTAGCCTGGGCAACAGGTTTGGCTGTCTATTCAGAATTTGCCTCTCTGAGTGGAGTCTAGGAAGTTGGTGTCCAAGTTCATTGGACCCTTCAAGGTTCTCAAAAAAGTAAACCTGGTGGCTTACATCTCACAGCTCCCCAATACCCTCAAGATCAATCCCACCTTCCACATTTCTAAATTAAAACCTGTAAGCACCAGTCCCTTAACCCCACCACCATCAGCTCCACTGCCACCCATGTTTGTTGATGGAGACCAGGTCTTCATTGTAAAAAGAATTCTGGATTCATGAATGTTCGGGGTGTTCGGCAGTTCCTCATGGACTGGGAAGGATTTGGACCCGAGAAGAAGTGCTGGGTTTCTGAAAGGTACATCTTGGATCTGGCTTTCATTCATGGCTACCATCATCATCTCTCCAAGCAGTCAGGGCTGTCAGGAGTCGGCCACGGGGAGGTTTGGTGCTCGATCGTCAGGTCTACTGACTTGGATTCTCATCTGGCATCTCATTTAGTCTCTGTTCTCCTTTCAGTCTCGTATCGTGTCTCGATTCTAGTCTCGGATAGATTTGGGTCCTTACTATCCTCACCTAGGTCTCTCACAGTGGTTGGCACTCCTTTGTAGAGATCTGTTTTCACTTCGATACGAAAGAGTCCTTTTCTGTTAATCAGTGTCAAAAAAGCCAGATTAAATTCACTGTGATTCAATGTTGTAAAATAATAAAATATGAAACCTTTCGGGGGGGTGGAAGTGAATACTTTTATAGACAGTATAATATTTCTTCAGATGGCCTTTTAACACAAAAGGTTTAAAAGCTTTTTGGAGACATAAATTAGCACAGCTAATTTCCTCATGTATATAAAACTTCCAACATTAGTTAATCAGTTTTTTGATGTGCTGAGTCATTTGTTTCCATCTGGTCTCCAAACATCCTTCAACTAAGCAACAGTCAACTTTGTCTGTTTGAAACAAGCCATATTAAATACTTCTGTGATAGATACTCACTTCTATTTCATGTTTGCTAATCTTGCTTTCTAAATAGCAGCTGCCATTTGAAAAGTCACAAGCTGTTGTATTTTTAAAAATCTTTCAACTATATTGCTTTGGTCATAAATGGAAGTCAGTCTTCAGTTATTAAAATGTGAATTCTTTATAGTATAAACTCTGGACAGAACACCTTTGCAAATAGACTCTGTATTTTGAATATTCTTTGTCTGTAAAGAGTCACTGTGCCTGCTTCATTATTGTTCAAAGACAGAGTACAAGACCATAAGACATTGGAGCAGAATTAGGCCATTTGGCCCATCGAGTCTGCTCTGCCATTCAATCATGGCTGATCCTTTTTCTCCCCTCCTCAGCCGCACTCCCCGGCCTTCTCCTCATAACCTTTGATGCTGTGTCCATTCAAGAATCTATTAATCTCTGCAACACACAGAAAATGCTGGAGGAACTCAGCAGGTCAGGCAGCATCTATGGAAAAAAGTACAGTTAACATTTTGGGCCGAAACCCTTCTGCAGAACTGTAGAAAAAAAGCTAAGGAGAAGATTTAAAAAGTGGGAGAAGGGGAGGAAGAAATGCCAGGCAACAGGTGAAACTTGGAGGGGAGGGATGAAGCAAAGAGCTAGGAAGTTAAAAGGTGAAAGAGACAGAAGGCCATGGAAGAAAGAAGAAGGGGTGGAGGGGGAGGCAATGGGCAGGCAAGGAAATAACACGAAAGAGGGACAAGGGAATGGGGAATGGTGAAGGGGGGGTGAGTCATTACTGGAAGTTTGAGAAATCGATGTTCATGCCATCAGGTTGGAATATAAGATATTGTTCCTCCAACCGACATGTGGCCTTATCCCGACAGTGGAGGAGGCCATGGATGGACATATCAGAATCAGAATGGGAAGTGGAATTAAAATCGGTGGCCACTAGGAGATCCGGCTTGTTCCGGTAGATGGAGTGCAGCTGCCTGGTGAAGCAGTCTCCCAATCTATGTCGGGTCTCACCAATATGCTAGAGGCCACTCCAGGAGCACCAAACACAGCATATGACCCCCGACAGACTCACAGGTGAAGTGTTGTCTCACCTGGAAGGACTGTTTGGGGCCCTGAATGGTAGTGAGGAAAGAGTAGGGGCAGGTGAAGCACTTCTTCCGCTTGCAAGGATAAGTGCCAGGAGGGAGATCAGTGGGGAGGGATGAATAGACAAGGGAGTCGCATAGAGAGCGATCCCTGCGGAAAGCAGTAAGTGGGGGGGGGGGGAAGGGAAAGTGTGTTTGGTGGTAGGATCCAGTTGGAGGTGATGGAGAATAATGTGCTGGATGTGGAGGCTGGTGGGGTGGTAGGTGAGGACAAGAGGAACCCTATCCCCGGTAGCGTGGCGGGAGGATGTGGTAAGAGCAGACGTGTGAAATGGAAGAGGTGCGGTTGAGGGCAGCATTGATGGTGGAGGAGGGGAAGCCCCTTTCTTTGAAAAAGGAGGTCATCCCCTTCATTCTAGAATGAAAAGCCCCATCCTGAGAGCAGATGCGGCAGAGATGGAGGAATTGAGAGAAGGGGTGGTGTTTTTACAAGTGACAGGGTGGGACGTGGTATAGTCCAGGTGAGTCCACTAGTTTATAATAGACCAACACCCGATATTCCATTTGGGCAGCCTCCAACATCGATTTCTCAGACTTCCAGTAATGGCTCCACCAACAATACCCCTTCCCCGCTTCACCATTTCCCATCCCCTTGCCCACCCATCACCTCCCTCTGGTGCTCCTCCCCCCTTTCTTCTTTATTCCATGGTCTTCTGTCTCTTTCACCAATCAACTTCCTTGCTCTTTGCTTCATCCATCCTCCTCCAAGTTTCACCTATCACCTGGCATTCTCTTTCTCCTCCCTCACCTTTTAAATCTACTCTTCAGCTTTTTTCTCCAGCCGTACTGAAGGGTCTCGGCCTGAAATGTCGACTGCACTCTTTTCCATAGATGCTGCCTGGTCTGCTGAGTTCCTCCAGCACTTTGTGTGCGTTGCTTGGATTTCCAGCATTTGCAGATTTTCTCTTGTTTGTGATTTTACCTATTAATCTCTGCCTTAAGTATACCCAATGACCTGTCCTCCACACCTGCCTGTTGTAACAAATTCACCACCCACTGGCTAAAGGAATATCTCTGCTTCTCTGTTTAAGTTGAACACTCCTCTATCCTGAGGCTGTGTACCCTTGTCCTAGACTCTCCCACCATGTGAAACGTCTATCCTGAGACTGTGCCCTCTTGTCCTAGACTCTCCCACCATGGGAAACCTCTATCCTGAGACTGTGCCCTCTTGTCCTAGACTCTCCCACCATGAGAAACATCCTTTCCACATCTACTCTGTCTAGGCCTTTCAACATTCAAAATATTTCAATGAGATCTCCCCTCATCCTTCACATGAGACAATGTGTTAATTAATTTAGGTTGCTTCAAACAGACAAGCTGACTCTTAAGGTGTTTAGTTCAAGAAAGCTTGTAGAACAGATGGATAATATTAATTAGCATATCAGTAATGGATGTGTTAATAGTTGGAAGTGTCACGATGTGCACTGACAATATAGGAACGCAATGTGTGGGAAAGACAGACTCTGATGTAGAATTGGCAACAGAAGTTTATTCATAATTATTCCAAAAGAACATCAGTGGTTATGCCAAGTGATATCGTGAGAAGTAACATTCTCAAAACTAGGACCTTGCGATTATCACTAATCAGGTGTTCACTTAAGTAATAAAAGTAACAAGGAATCCCCGAGCTCATCAAAATAAGCTTAAACAGAAACACCAGGAGACATTACAAAGAGCGAGTCCCTCAAGAAAAACACAACAAACGGTAAATGATTAACAACTCCCATTAAACAATAATTAACCAATTCCTGTGCTCAGAGCCCAGTGGTCTTTGCCATCCTCCGCATGCCCAAAGAGCTCATTAGAGGAAGAGGTTCATTGTCAGGGTGCTGGAGCAGGGATCCATTCGCAGACCCAGTACTGTGCACACAGTGATATTAATTGAGTAACAAATTCCAAGATACAAACAAAGTCAGCATCAAAGTTCAGGCAGAGATCAAAACATCCAGAAAAATCCAAAAACCAGAATCAGGAAACAGGCAGAGTCGATATTCAGACAGAGTACAGATACAAATGCTAGAAAGGCTCAGAAAAATTCACTGGCACAATCTGGCCACAAACAGGTGAAAACACAGGACTGAAATACACTGAGCAATAAACAGAGAGGCAGATGATAGGTGGAGCACAATGAGACAGAAGTGGCAGCAAAACAGGTAATAATGAGAAACAGATGAGAGACGGAGAACTCAGTGATACAGGGGTCAGAGTAGAGCAGGAACGGGGACAGGAGCACATGGAATACAAAACCACAGACTGACAGCTAGGGGGAAACACACAAACAGAGTTCAAATGGAGGTACTGACATTCATGTACTCACAGAGATTAGCTTTACAGCATTAATGGTAGCTAACTAAGATCCACAGCTCTGAAAATGCTTTTAAATCATTAGTTTTAAAAGCATATCTGAGGAAATATCACATGCATGATAGTTTATTGTTTTTTATCCTTATTGTGTTCAGAGATTCTAAGTATATTTATTATCAAAGTACAAATGCAGTATACAACCCAGACTGTGGGGAAGACAAACCTCAGGGTTGTGCTGCATACGTACTTTGATAGTAAATGTAATTCAATCTTTGAACACAATAATGATAAAAATAAATATAAATTGTTAAGATAGCTTATATAGAAACATAGAAACACAGAAAATAGGTGCAGGAGTAGGCCATTCGGCCCTTCGAGCCTCCACCACCATTCAGTATGATCATGGCTGATCATCCAACTCAGAACCCTGTACCTGCTTTCTCTCCATACCCCTGATCCCTTTAGCCACAAGGGCCATATCTAACTTCCTCTTAAATATAGCCAATGAACTGGCCTCAACTGTTTCCTGTGGCAGAGAATTCCACAGATTCACCACTCTCTGTGTGAAGAAGTTTTTCCTCATCTCGGTCCTAAAAGGCTTCCCCTTTATCCTTAAACTGTGACCCCTCGTTCTGGACTTCCCCAACATCGGAAACAATCTTCAATATACTGTACACAGATTGATTACATGCCCATAAAGTGATATTTTATCTTTGTTTGGGTTTTTCTGTGCTGCATCACATTTGGAGTAACAATTATTTTGTTCTGGAATAAATTCTCACTGTGAAACAAGGACACACCTTTTTCCCTTATTGCGGGGGGAGAGAGAGAGAGCCTGCGGTATGTCGAATACCGGGTGAACGAGTAGTCTTTGGGGTACTGCGAGTCTGTGTCTTTACTGATGCTTTGCTGCCCGCTCGAGTGCTCGGTGGAGGGTGCTGATGGGGGGGGGGGGAGATCGTTGCTTTGCTGCTGCTTGTGCATGGGAGGGGGGAGCTGAAGGGGGGTTTGGGGTTCTAACATTTTACTGCCATTCATTCTTTGAGGCACTCTGTTTTCGTGGATGTTTGCAAAGAAAAATAATTTCAGGGTGTATATCGTATACATTTCTCTGACTTTCCCCAATCGGGAACAGGTACCGATTCTAACTGACGTTTCGATAACAAACTGCCCTACATTCGCCAGGAAAGCACTAGATCCTATTTCACTCTCCTTTACACCTGCGTACGACAATCTTGAACCATGTTGCATTGTGGCGAGTTGCGGGACCGCCCTGTTACATTACCCAAGCGGTGTGAGGGCGTTGTTACTGTAACGGCGATATCTGCTGGCAGGACCTGCCCAGTCAGCGGAACAGATAGTTTTCAGTGTGGAGATTTCATTTCTCCTATAATCTTCTCGCTGCTCCATCCCGACACCGCCTCTCCAGGCAATGTTTGTCCAGAAATAAACCGAAGCACCGGCTGGCGTTTTCCATTGGCCAGGGTTGCTGTCGATCGTTGTCGGAGGCGGACTGATAGCGGGAGTCGTTCTGCCACCTCGTTCTCTGCAAGTGACCCCGACCGCGGGCGGTGGTCTCCGCTCCAGCCAGGTAACGGGGCAGATCAGACAACAGACATCCCAGATGTTGTGGCCCTTTCCCAGTGACTTCCCCGGGAATTGCAGGCTGTAGCGCGTGGGAGTGAATGGAGACCCGAGTTTGGGTCGTGGGTTACCCCGAGGGGCAATAGCATCGTTTCAACGGAAAGTACAGGCATGCTTCTATCAGGAGCAGCTCCTTAGCACATCCTTGGGTGTGGTGGTTGTTAGTACAAACGGCGTGTACACGTGATAAATTCTAAAATCAGGATCAGACAACGCGGCGGAGCAGAGAGAGGGAGACCTGAGTAATTTACTGTGAGGAGGGGTTCATATCCCAGCCCCGCCTGGGGAGTCGGTCCGGCTGGGCCGGCAGTTTCACCCCATGGGGCAGACGGGTGCCCTTGGAGCTAAAGGTCCGGGACGGTAGGGTGGAAATGGGTGAGGGAGTGAGGTATGTGCAACTGGGGGAGGGTGAAGAGGGGTGAGCTGATAGTGAAGTGCGAGGTGTCAGTGGGTGTGGGGGTAAGGGAGAGGGTAGGGGAGGGAGAAGGGGAGAGGGGTTGGGGTGTAAGATTAGAGAAGACGACGCGAGAGCTATGCTAATAAGCGATTAGCCAAGTATGAAATCCGTTTCCATCTGGGTCAGAAATAAACATCCCGCTGCCTGATCATCTGCCCTTCCCTGTGTTGGTGTACTGAGATGAGAGCTAATTTTCTCAATTTGGTTATGATAGTTCGCTTTTCTGGTGACCCAGTTGTCTTCAGGTAAACGCCCCATGTGTTTTACCCACTTTAGAAATGAGGTGATGGAAACTTTCAAAATGAAGCGAACCAGTATATTGATATTCCACTGAATAATTTATCAAATCATAAGCTGAGACACACCCTGGTCCAATATCTCTGTTCAGCTATTCTGGCTAAACCATGGTCCAAATATTGGGTGGAACGTTTTTGGTAAAATGTCTCCAGAATGAAGGCTTACCAAGTGTTTGATGTCTCTGGCCCTGTACACACAGGAGCTCAGAAGGATGAGGAGTGGGGGTTGGGTCTCATTAAAACCTGTCAGATACTGTAAGGGCTGGATACATTCAACGTGGAGAGGATGTTTTGAGTGGTGGGAGAGTCTAGGACCAGAGGGCACAGCCGGAGAATAGAGGGGTGTCATTTGGAACAGAGACCAGGACATTTTTTCCCTGTATCTGGTGAATCAGTGGGACCTGTTGCCTCACAGGCAGTGGAAGCCAAGTCTTTGTGTTTACCAGGCAGGGATTGGTCAGGGACTGAAACTTAAAGGGAGAATGGATTTGAAAAAAATAAGCCATGGTATCTGTTTCCTGTTGCCTAGCAGCAGCGGCCAAGAAATTGTGTGTTGCTAGGCAATGATGGTTTCTGCTTGTTTTGGATGCTGATGATGGAGGAACAACGTAGGCGAGACTGTTCAGTCCTTTCAGCCTGCTGACAGAAATTGCTGTGATCTGGCCACAAACAAAACGTGGGCAGGCCTCGAGATCACATCCCAGTCCAGACATTGGACCGTGAGGGAGTGCTGCTCTCTTGATGGCGTTGTCATTCCTGTGAGGCCCACCAACTAGAGAATGACAGAGCTCTTCCTTGTGTGCAGCCCATCGCGGCCTCAAACCGATGTTTCAACAGAACATTGCTGATGGAATTATTATCACCCTGCTGCCTGTGGGAGACTACCGTGTTTCTTGGCCGTCATCTGCTTCCCACAAGAGGCTTAGACGGAATGGATAGCCAGGGACCTTTTCACAGGGCAGAAGCACCTTATACGAGGAGGCTTAATTTTAAGGTGATTGGGGGAGAGTATAGGGGGAGGAGGTTAGAGTGAGAGGTGGGTGTGTGGAACGTTCTGCCACGGTGGTGGTGACACTCTTAGATAGGCACATGGATGAAGGAGAAATGGAGGGCTGTGTAGGAGGGGAAGGGTTAAATTGATCTTGGAATAGGTTAAAAGGTAATCACAACATTATGGGCCGAAGGGCCTGTGCTGAAATATTCATATTACATTCAATTTAAAATGTACTTTAGCTCTACACTGTTCTTAGGATGTGTTAAAGGTACTACAGAAAATTACATTCTGTTTCTTTCAATGTTTGAAAGAGCTTTGACACTTCATAACACCTTCTCGTTGCTGCGTATAATTCTGTCTCCATTGGGCTGAGTTTCCTTTCCTCAGGAGGAGGTCCTGCTTTGGTCGGGGTCACCATGGATGGTGTGTCCCAGCTGTCGACATGGTGCGCAGGCCAGGGCGGTTCGACACGGAGAGCGAGCGGCTGCCCATTCTCCAGGCTCCCCCTCTCCGGGCAGCTGATGAGTCCAAAGGAACAGCAGAGGCCGATGCAGTTTGGCATCGCAGAAGATGCCAGTCATCAGCATCGGACTGCCTTCCGGAGTCCAGTTCCATCCAGATTTCCCCCTCAGTGTTTACTCCCAAAGCCATCCCCATGAGTGGGTATAGCCACAAGTCAGCGGAAGTTTGAGATCAGAGTTTTCCTTCTCCCAGATCAGCTGGCAATCACGGCTGACGAGCCCCATCGACCCAGAGCGACTGGTTTTAAGGCCCCAGTAACCTGCTTTTGCCCTTTCTGCTGGGCTTAGTAGCTCAGCTACACGTAGAGTTTCCTTTCTAATACAGAATAAACATGAGATTCAGCAAATGCTGGAAATCCAGAGTAACACACATAAAATGCTGCAGGAACTCAGTAGGTCGGGCAGCCTCTGTGGAGGAGGTGGGGCCGATATGTTGGCTCTTTTTTCCTTCTCCATTGATGCTGCCTGACCTACTGAGTTCCTCCAGCATTTTGTGCGTGGTGCTCTCTTTACAGTGCCAGACCTTATTTTCACTTCCTTTGCAACTTCATACAGAAACTCATCCCTTTTCACCTTGTGAACATTGAGGGGAAAAGACTCGATGATCTGCATTGCTGGGTATGGGGATTGTTAAATCTGAGGTGAACACCAACCTTGCCTACATCGTTCCTGCTTGATCAACACCAATGGCCACCATGACAGTGGTCACATTTACCCTTCTAGAGTTGCTGAGAGCCAAAGCATGGGTCTTTGAGTTTGGGATCGATGTGTTTCCTGTATGGACTGCACATGTAGGAAATCAATTTCTCCCCACCCTCCTGCCCCCATCTAAACAACTCGATCAAAAGTAACACGCACTCAAAATGCTGCAGGAACTCAGCAACATCTGTAGACGGGAACAAATAGGTTGACATCTTCTAGATCATAAGACCATAAGACAAAGGAGCAGAAGTCGGCCATTCAGCCCATCGAGTCTGCTCCGCCATTTCATCATCAGCTGATCCAATCTCCCCTTTAGTCCCATTCCCCCGCCTTCTCACCATAACCTTTGATGCCCTGACTACTCAGATACCTATCAATCTCTGCCTTAAATACACCCAATGACTTGGCCTCCACTGCTGCCCATGGCAACAAATTCCACAGATTCACCACCCTCTGGCTAAAAAAATTTTTTTGCATCTCTGTTCTGAATGGGCGCCCTGCAATCTTCAAGTTATGTCCTCTCGTACTAGACTCCTCCACCATGGGAGACAACTTTGCCACATCCACTCTGTCCATGCCTTTCAACATTTGAAATGTTTCTATGAGGTCCCCCCTCATTCTTCTAAACTCCAAGGAGTACAGTCCAAGAGCGGTCAAACGTTTCTCATATGTTAACCCTCTCATTCCTGGAATCATTCTAGTGAATCTGCTCTGAACCCTCTCCAATGTCAGCATATTCTTTCTTAAATAGGGAGCCCAAAACTGCACACAATATTCCAAGTGAGGTCTTACCAGTGCCTTATAGAGCCTCAACATCACATCCCTGCTCCTATACTCTATTCCTCTAGAAATGAATGCCAACATTGCATTTGCCTTCTTCACCACCGACTCAGCCTGGAGGTTAACCTTAAGGGTATCCTGCACGAGGACTCCCAAGTCCCGTTGCATCTCAGAACTTCGAATTCTCTTCCCATTTAAATAATAGTCTGCCCGTTTATTTCTTCTACCAAAGTGCATGACTGTACACTTTCCGACATTGTAATTCATTTGCCACTTCTTTGCCCATTCCCCCAATCTATCCAAGTCTCTCTGCAGACTCTCTGTTTCCTCAGCACTACCAGCCCCTCCACCTATCTTTGTATCATCAGCAAACTTAGCCACAAAGCCATCTATTCCATAATCCAAATCGTTGATATACTGACCTGTTTTGTAGTTTTGTGTTTGAATGGGGGGAGGGATTTGGGGGTCGATGTGACTGACCTGTTTTGTTGGTTTGTTTTTGAATGGGGGAGGAATTTGGGGGTCAATGTGACTGACCTGTTTTGTTGGTTTGTTTGGGAATGGGGGGAGGGATTTGGGGGTCGATGTGACTGACCTGTTTTGTTGGTTTGTTTGGGAATGGGGGGAGGGATTTGGGGGCCAATGTGACTGACCTGTTTTGTTGTTTTGTGTTTGAATGGGGGGAGGGATTTGGGGGTTGATGTGACTGACCTGTTTTGTTGGTTTGTTTTGGGGTTCAATATGACTGACCTGTTTTGTTGGTTTGTTTTGGAATGGGGGGAAGGATTTGGGGGCCGATGTGACTGACCTGTTTTGTTGTTTTGTGTTTGAATGGGGGGAGGGATTTGGGGGTCGATGTGACTGACCTGTTTTGTTGTTTTGTGTTTGAATGGGGGGAGGGATTTGGGGGTCGATGTGACTGACCTGTTTTGTTGGTTTGTTTGGGAATGGGGGGAGGGATTTGGGGGTCGATGTGACTGACCTGTTTTGTTGGTTTGTTTGGGAATGGGGGGAGGGATTTGGGGGTCGATGTGACTGACCTGTTTTGTTGGTTTGTTTGGGAATGGGGGGAGGGATTTGGGGGTCGATGTGACTGACCTGTTTTGTTGGTTTGTTTGGGAATGGGGGGAGGGATTTGGGGGTCGATGTGACTGACCTGTTTTGTTGGTTTGTTTTTGAATGGGGGGAGGGATTTGGGGGTCGATGTGACTGACCTGTTTTGTTGGTTTGTGTTTGAATGGGGGGAGGGATTTGGGGGTTGATGTGACTGACCTGTTTTGTTGGTTTGTTTGGGAATGGGGGGAGGGATTTGGGGGTCGATGTGACTGACCTGTTTTGTTGGTTTGTTTTTGAATGGGGGGAGGGATTTGGGGGCCGATGTGACTGACCTGTTTTGTTGTTTTGTGTTTGAATGGGGGGAGGGATTTGGGGGTTGATGTGACTGACCTGTTTTGTTGGTTTGTTTGGGAATGGGGGGAGGGATTTGGGGGTCGATGTGACTGACCTGTTTTGTTGTTTTGTGTTTGAATGGGGGGAGGGATTTGGGGGTCGATGTGACTGACCTGTTTTGTTGGTTTGTTTGGGAATGGGGGGAGGGATTTGGGGGTCGATGTGACTGACCTGTTTTGTTGGTTTGTTTTTGAATGGGGGGAGGGATTTGGGGGTCGATGTGACTGACCTGTTTTGTTGGTTTGTTTGGGAATGGGGGGAGGGATTTGGGGGTCGATGTGACTGACCTGTTTTGTTGGTTTGTTTGGGAATGGGGGGAGGGATTTGGGGGTCGATGTGACTGACCTGTTTTGTTGGTTTGTTTGGGAATGGGGGGAGGGATTTGGGGGTCGATGTGACTGACCTGTTTTGTTGGTTTGTTTGGGAATGGGGGGAGGGATTTGGGGGTCGATGTGACTGACCTGTTTTGTTGTTTTGTGTTTGAATGGGGGGAGGGATTTGGGGGTCGATGTGACTGACCTGTTTTGTTGGTTTGTTTGGGAATGGGGGGAGGGATTTGGGGGCCGATGTGACTGACCTGTTTTGTTGTTTTGTGTTTGAATGGGGGGAGGGATTTGGCGGTCAATGTGACTGACCTGTTTTGTTGGTTTGTTTTGGGGGTCGATGTGACTGACCTGTTTTGTTCGTTTGTTTATTTGTGGGGAGGTGGGATTTAGGGGTTGATGATAGTGCTGCCTTTCTTTCTTGGTTTTATGGCTACCCGGAGAATTGAAGAATTTCAGAGTTGTATACTTCGAAAACAATTGAACCTTTGAGAATAAAAAGGTTGGGGAGGGGGAAGAAGTACAGGCTGACAAGTGATTGGTGAAACCAGGTGAGGTGGAAGATAGGTGGGCGGAGCATGAAGCTGGGTGGTGATAGGTGTAAAAGGTAAATGTCTAAAGAAGGAGGAACCTGATAGGAGAGAAGAGTGGACTATGGGTGAGGAGAAGGGAAGGAGGTGGGACACGAGAGGGAGGTGATGAGCAGGTGAGGAGCAGAGAATGGGTAAGAGAGGAACCAGAATGATGAATGAAAAAGGAGAGAAGGGGGAGTGGGGAGAAATCACCAGAAGTTAGAGAAATCAATGTTCATCCCATCAGGTTGGAGGCTACCCTGATGAAATAAGTGGTGTTGTTTACCCACTCTAAGAGTGGCCCCATCATGGCTTTAGAAGAGGCCATGGACTGACATGTCGGAATGGGAATGGGGATTGGAATTAACATGGGTGGCCACAGGAAATCTCACCTGTTATGGTGGATGGAATGAGAGTGCTGGACAAAGTGTTGCCCCAGTCTACGTTGGGTCTCACTGATGTAGAGGAGGGAGCACTGGATGCAACAGATGACATGATTCAAGGTGCGTGTCTATTGATTCTCTCGCTTCTTTTTGGTTCTTGCAGATAATCCGCCATGAGGCAGGAGATGGCTGTTGCCTGGGTGGTCCTCCTGCTCACAGGGAGCCTGAGTGACGTCTTGGTCGTGGCTTACCGCTTTAAAGCCATGGGTCGGCCCGGGCCTGCCCCCAAGCCCAAGAAGGGGCTCTCCAACAAGGCCAAGATCGCGGCAGCTGGGGCTGCAGGAGTTGCAGGGGGAATGATCTTGGGCTCGGTTTTAAGTGGAGGGAGGTACCAGAACCAGTGGCGTGACAATCGACAGCAGACGATCAACGGGACCTTGGGCACTGGAGCTGTGGTGCTCCCACTGGGCAGCCTGGGGCTGATGAGCTCAATGCTCGTCCTGACTCATTGCGTTGCAGTTTAATGTTGTCGTGGCTCTTCCAGTCCAACAAAAGGCTTCTGTGCTGACCAGCTCCTCAGTACTCGCTGCACGTTCTTTCTGCCCATTAGCCCGATGCATTTCACTTCTGAGACTCGGTGTGGCCCTCCTGCACCAGAGTCGCAATCCAGACATTCAGCCTACAAACCCCGTGGGAATTCTGACCACCGGCCACATTCCTGGTCATCACAACTGGTGGGAAATGGACCTGGGATGCACTGCTTTCTCTTCGTTCCCCAGCCCCAACCACCCTCTCCGATCATTACGTAGGTGTAAGGTGAAAGGTTCTCGTTCACTTTCACTTCCTCCTCTCAGGAAGATGAAGATTTAAAACCTTCGTCACAGCCCTTCCATTTGGAATGGATTTCAGTGGAGTTGAATCTCTCCGCCTCTCCGGGGCAGTCCTTCATTATCAATATTTAAATACTTTGATCCCAAAGTGAAGTCCAAGGTGAGAGAACCAGCATGTCAGCAGCAGTTACAGAAACTGTATCTATAGTTGTCCACTGTTCCTGGGGTGTAAGTGTCATTGACAGTGTCCAGCATTAATATCGTTCAGACTCTGGGCTGACATTCCTCAGGGAATTCCGACACTTCCAGGATTCTGATCCCCTCCATATTCCATGTGTTTGCTGATGGAGGGCAGAGATCGCGTTTGAGAGGTTTTGCAGAGGCAAGAAGACTTTCTAACTGTTCAATAAGATTAGCGCTGATTGTCACTGTAACCCCCTTGTACCCATTTTGGTTGGCCAGTCTTTAGAGCACTACCCGACAGAAATATGTTTTGGCTCTCAGTCTTGGCAGCTTGTGGGGCAAGACTCGGAGTGCTCTGGCTGAGTGACGGAGTGCTCTGGCTGAGTGACGGAGTGCTCTGGCTGAGTGACGGACTGCTTGGCTGAGTGACGGACTGCTTGGCTGAGTGACGGAGTGCTCTGGCTGAGTGACGGAGTGCTCTGGCTGAGTGACGGAGTGCTTGGCTGAATGACGGACTGCTCTGGCTGAGTGACGGACTGCTTGGCTGAGTGACGGACTGCTCTGGCTGAGTGTCGGAGTGCTCTGGCTGAGTGACGGAGTGCTCTGGCTGAGTGTCGGAGTGCTCTGGCTGAGTGACGGAGTGCTTGGCTGAGTGACGGAGTGCTCTGGCTGAGTGACGGAGTGCTTGGCTGAGTGACGGAGTGCTCTGGCTGAGTGACGGACTGCTTGGCTGAGTGTCGGACTGCTTGGCTGAGTGACGGACTGCTTGGCTGAGTGACGGAGTGCTCTGGCTGAGTGACGAAGTGCTCTGGCTGAGTGTCGGACTGCTCTGGCTGAGTGACGGAGTGCTCTGGCTGAGTGACGGAGTGCTCTGGCTGAGTGACGGACTGCTTGGCTGAGTGTCGGACTGCTTGGCTGAGTGACGGACTGCTTGGCTGAGTGACGGAGTGCTCTGGCTGAGTGACGGAGTGCTCTGGCTGAGTGACGGACTGCTAGGCTGAGTGACGGAGTGCTCTGGCTGAGTGACGGAGTGCTCTGGCTGAGTGACGGAGTGCTTGGCTGAACTCCAGTCTGACAAAAAGTCTGCAACCTGAAACATTAGATCTCTTCACAGATACTGCCCGGCCCTCTGGTTGTAGGACTTTCCCTTTATTCCCATTTAACCGCTGACTGACAGTGCAGCAGGGTTACAGTGAGAGGGACTGTCCCAAACTGAAGAGGATTTATTTCTTCTTCAGTGTTGGCCCTCTGTGCCTGAAGATAACATCACTCAGTTATCTCCTGACAACACCTTCAGATTTTCCACCATGGTGAGATGCTTGCTCACCTTTGGAGCTTGAGGTTCTTGGGGAACTGAATGGAGGAGTTTGGACAGATGAGAAGGGAGGGAGGTGTCAGAAGGGTCAGGGGTTGCAGGGTATGAGAGCATGGGAAATAGTGAGAGGGGTTGGTCAATACCATTTTGGAGCTCAGTAACTATTAGTGAAAGCTTTATAGCTGGGAGAAGCAACGCAACATCTAGTGTGGCCGAAGTGGGTGAGCATGACATGGTATCACTCTGAAAATCCAGTACGCCACACACACCTCGGCCGGTTTAAGTATTTCTCTGGCAGAAGTTGATTGCACTGGGGACGGGGGAGGTGGGGGGTGGGTGGGAGCAGGCTTTGCCCTGTCTGTAAAGCTGGTATTGAGACATTGCTGAGGTATTGACCATTTGACATAGAAGCAGAATTAGGCCATTTGATTCATTGAGTCTGCTATGCCATTCCTTCTGTTTTTGTCCCTCTCAACTCCATTCTCCTGCCTTGACCCTGAAGCCTTTGACTCATTAACTAATCAAGAGCACTTTTTAGACTTTGGGTAATACTGGTAAATCTCCCATATGCTTTTTTTAGTACCTTTAGCATCAGACCAGCATGCTTTCCACTCCATAAACCCTAGGGACAACAGGGTTTGTACAGTGACAACCTCAGGTCATTGTATTAGTGGAATGCCAGTGTGGATCGAGATACCCCTGAAGCCAGGTCCTCACCATCCACCAGCCTCTGCTGAATTTATCTGAGGCCTATGAAAGGACATGCCTAACTCCACAGGGTTCCATTTCAGCCTTTGATCCAGGGAGCTGCGTACAAGCCTGGCTGCTCACCTTGCAATTACACCCTGAGTTACAGGAGATGGGGTTCTTCAAACTCTCCCCCCCCCCAAAAAAACCCGGACAGAGCCCACCAAAGCTCAGCCTGACCTGCATCCCAACTACTGCAGTATGTCACAATCATACCATTAACCTG
This sequence comes from Hemitrygon akajei, assembly GCF_048418815.1. NCBI lineage: Eukaryota > Metazoa > Chordata > Chondrichthyes > Myliobatiformes > Dasyatidae > Hemitrygon > Hemitrygon akajei. The sequence goes on along the minus strand of NC_133124.1, from coordinate 221,240,433 downwards.
CGTAACTCCCTCCCAAAGCCAAAACCAGTTCTGTCCGTCACAGGTTAAGATTAGATGTGGCAGTGCTCAGTCACCACACATCGTGTGGGGTGTGATGAGGTCAGGTAGGTCCTCTGTTCCATTCAGGTGGTCTGCAAAGAAAGGAGGTTTCATCTACTTTTCTTTAATCCAGGGGTTGTGTTCCCAACCATTTTTATGCCATGGACTCCTGCCATTCAGGGAGGGCTCTGTGGATTAACCTTCTTTAATCCAGTCCATAAGAGATTTCAGTGGTGACTTGCTGTTAGATGTACCATCTGGCCCTATACTTTGTTCATCCCACCCTGTAAACAGTCCTGGGTGAAACAGTTCCATTGATGCTTACACCAGTCTAACACATTGCGTTCAGTGACCACATGGAAGAAACAAGGTGGCATTTGGATGATTGCTTTGCAGAACACCTCCATTCTCCAAGGGCCACCTCAGGTTTCCAGACATCTATCACTCTCTCACCTTGTCATCGTGCATTTGGTGTGCACTGTTCCTAACACAGTGTGTAACTCAAGGAACTGCATCTCATCTTTCAATTTGGCTGGCTGAACCTGTTCAGGCCATGTTGCCTGAGGAGCTGGTGCTGAGGGAGCTTCCTTTGTATCTAACCTTTGCTATACTTGACAGCAGGGCCACTGCACAAAGAAGGAAACCCCACTTGGTTGCATAGAGCATGGCCAAATTGTTCCTGTGCATTTTCCTCGTAATGGTGTGGAAATTTCTACTTTGGCTGTTATGATTGCAGTGTGTATTACTGGTTTTCAAGAATCTCCTGAACAAAAATGTCACTCATCAGTGCAAAACTCTCTCTGTATATCTCAAAGCCTTTCGTATTTGAATTGGCTTTAGCTTTGCTACAGAAGTGCATGACAATAAACTTACTGGTGTTACAAACTAACACTTGGTGCCTTTGTCCACGCTGTACACGGGGCTGTGTTTTGCTGCTGGTGAGGGAGAACTTTAGCGCTCCTGAGAAATCCCAAGAGCATTGAAACCAAAGGGTACAAATAAAGAGTAGGTTTGTTTTTTTGTTGGCTGACAAATCTGTGTTGCAGTATTCCACAGAGGAGAGGGAGGGTGAACATCAGCCTGGTCTGTGTTAGATTGTGTTGGCTGTGAACAACGTTGTGCAGGGTAGGAGGGCTCGCTGTTCTATGCACAAGCTGAGCCTTCACATGTCCCTCTTTAACAGAACAACATTCCACAGAGTTCAAAGTAAATTTATTAACAAAGTAGATAAATGTCATTGTATATAACACTGATATTCATTCCCTTATGGGCATTCAAGTTTTAAGACCATAAGATATAGGAGCAGAATTAGGCCATTTGGCCCATCATCTCAGCCCCAATCTCCTGCCTTCTCCCCGTATCCCTTTGTGCACTGACTTATCAAGATTCCATCAACCTCTGCCTTAAATATACCCAAAGACTTGGCCTCCACAGCTGTGTCAACAAATTCCACAGATTCATCACTCTCTGGCAAAAGAAATTCATCTTTATCTCAGTTCTAAATGGACATCCTTTATTCTGAGGCTGTGCCCACTGGTCTCAGACTCTCCCACCACAGGAAACATCCTCTCCACATCCACCCTATCCAGGCCTTTCACCATTCGATAAGTTTCAATAAGACCCCCTTTCAATAACGCTGAAACGGCGTTATTCCAGTGCCAAGGTGCTGAACACAGAGTCATACACAGCATACATAGCACATATAAGATAACAGTAAAAATATATATATTGTAGTCCAAGACCCCAAGTGTATGAATGTTGCAGCAATCTTCAGTTCACAATCCAGCTTGACTTCTGCAGAGCGAACACTGGGGTAGCACTGACTCGAACCTGGACGCCACAACACACTGCCTCGGGCACTCCAATGCCTCCCCCTTCATGGCTGCAAACAGGTTACACTGGGACCTGAGGTCTAGTCTTAGCTACAACTGGGGCCGTGCAACTCCCCCTGCCATTCTCCAATAAACCAATGAATTCCACACCACCAATGCCCAACAGGGTCTTGTGATCACGAGTAAAGTGACTAAGCTGATCACTTGCTGTTATACTGTACACTGACACCTCTGTGTGACAGGAGGCATCACGGCCTCCTATTAGACAACCTCACATTTTCCCACAGTTTCCATTTGCCACTTTGTTGCCCTCTCACTCAGCTTGTCTACATCCCTTTGGAGGCTCTTTGTATTGACCTCACAAATGCCCACACATAGTTTCAGATCAGAGTAACCAGTAAGTCATAGCCAGGGGATTAATGTGACCACTTCCATCAATTTGCCCTGTGTCATTCGCAGCTTTTAAAATTTAATTGACTTCAAGCCTCTTTAGTCATCTTGACTCAAGGGTGGGATAGTCATCCTTTAATCCATCACAGAATGGTTCATCCATTATGTGCCGTGTCATGTGACGTGGGCGATCATGGTCCCATGACCATAATTGTTCTTGGCAAATTTTTCTACAGAAGTGGTTTGCCATTGCCTTCTTCTGGGCAGTGTCTTTACAAGACGGGTGACCCCGGCCATTATCAATACTCGTCAGAGATTGTCCGCCTGGTGTCAGTGGTCACATAACCAGGACTTGTGATCTGCACCGGCTGCTCATACGACCATCCACCACCTGCTCCCATGGCTTCACACGACCCTGATCGGGGGCTAAGCAGGTGCTACGCCTTGCCCAAGGGTGACCTGCAGACTAGCGGAGGGAAGGAGCACCTTACACCTCCTTTGGTAGAGACGTATCTCCACCCACCACATGCCGTCACTGAGTAAGCAGTGTAAAATATTAAAACTGATCTGGGGAAGCGAACAGCACCAAAGCTGATCCAAAAAATTAAAACTCCATTTTAAAAGCACAGTCAAAATACTGCAAAGGCAATGAAATGTTTTGAACGTGCAGTTCTGATGTGGGGGGTGGGGGGGAAGGCAGTCTGTCTGAGAGCAGCATGATTACGTAAGGTGAACATGCTTTTGAGGTGTACGCACTGGCCACAAAGACATCTGAGACAGTGCTCACGCATAATCTCCATGCATAGAATGGAGAGGATACTGAAGTCACCTCAGCAGAAGTATGATTTCCTTCTTCACTTCAGACAGTCTCTCAAGTTCACGTTTATTGTCATTCAAACATGTACATGTATACCGCCAAACGAAACAAAGTTCCGCTGGACCACAGTACACGACATAGTACATATAATTCACACACGCAACTCAATGGTAATATTATCACAAGTAAATTGTGTAGGAGGAGAGGGTACCTTGCATGCACTGTAGATAGAGCTAAGGAACTGCAAGAGTAAAAGGCCCCTGATGGGAGTTGTCTACAGACCCTCGAACAGTAGTAAGGATGTGGCTGACAAATTACAACGGGAGATGGAAAATGCATGAGAAAAGGGCAATGTTACAATAGTCATGGGGAATTTCAATATGCAGGTAGATTGGGAAGAGCAGGTTGGTGCTGGATTCCAGGAGGGGGAATTTTTAGAATGCCTATGGGATGGCTTTTTAGAGCAGCTTGTGGTTGGGCCCACTAGGGGATCAGCTTTTCTGGATTGGGTGTTTTGCATTGAACCAGAATTGATTAGAGACCTTAGGGTAAAAGATGCTTTAGGAGCAAGTGATTATGATGACATTTCAGAAGAAGATAAAGTCAGATGTGTCAGTATTACAGTGGAGTAAAGGAATTACAGAGGCACGAGAGAGGAGCTGGCCAGAGTTGATTGGAAAAGGACACTGGCAGGGATGACAGCAGAGCAGCAATGGCTGGAGGTTCTGGAAGCAAATTGGAAGACACAGGATATATAGATCCCAAAGAGGAAGAAGTATTCTATAGGAAAGACGACAACCCTTCACACAGCTTGGCATTTAACACCATCAGCCCCTCAAAAACTGATCAGTAAATTCTAAGATCTGGGCCTCAACACCCACTTGTGCAATTGGATCCTGGATTTCCTCACTTGTAGATCCCAGTCAGTGTGGATTGGCAAAAACATCTCCTCCACAATCTCCATCAGCTCAGGAGCACCCCAGGGATTTGTACTTAGGCCCCTGTTCTACTTACTTTACACCTATGACTGTGTGGCTAAGTACAGTTCCAACACCAGATACAAGTTTGCTGACAATACCACTGTTGTGGGCTGTATCAAGGCTGGTGATGAATCAGCATACAGGAGGGAGATTGAATAATTGGCTGACTGGTGTAATAACAACAACCTCTCACTCAATGTCAATAAGTCCAAGGAACTGTTTGTAGACTTCAGGAGAGGGGAACCAGAGGTACATGAGCTGGTAATCATTGGGGGATCAGAGATGGAGAGGGTCAGTAACTTTAAATTCCTGGGTGTCACTGTCTCAGAGGGCCTGTCCTGGACCCATCGAATAAATATTATTGTGAAGAAAGCACAACAGTGCCTCTACTACCTCAGGAGTTTGCAGAGGTTCAGCATGTCATCAAAAACCTTGGCACACTTCTATAGATGGAAAGTGTGTGACTGGTTGCATTATGGCCTTGTATGTGAACACCAATGCCTATAAGTAGAAAATCCTACAAAAGGTAATGAATTTGACCCAGCACATCACGGGTAAAGCCCTTCAACCACTGAGCACATCTACATGAGATGTAGAAAAGCAGCATCCATCATCAAAGATTCTCACCACCATGCTCTTTTCTCACTGCTGCCATCAATCAGGCAGAAGGTACAGGAGCCTCAGGACTCGCACCACCAGGTTCAGGAACAGTTATCACCCCTCAACCATCAGGTAGAAGGTACAGGAGCCTCAGGACTCGCACCACCAGGTTCAGGAACATTTACCTCAACCATTAGGCTCTTGAACAAAAAGGGATAACTACACTAATTTAAGAACTCTGTTATGTTGTTAATTCATGCTTGTTATTTATTGCTATTTATATCTGCATTTGCACAATTTGTTTACAGTTTACTGTTACTGTTTCTTAGATTTGCTAAGTATGCTAACAGAAAAAGAATCTCAGGGTTGTACGTGGTGACATGTATGTACTCTGATACTAAATTTTACTTTGAATTTTGAACTTTGAGCACCGTGGCTAACAAGAGAAGTCAAAGTCAACATAAAAGCCAGGGCATAAAATAGAACAAAAGTTAGTGGGAAGTTAGAGGATTGGGAAGCTTTCAAAAAAACAATGAAAGGCAACTTAAGAAGTAATTAAGAAGATAAAGATGGAATACAAAAGTAAGCTACCCATTAATATTAAAGAGGATACCAAAGGCTTCATCAGATACACAAAATGTAAAAGAGGGGTGAGAGTGGATTTCAAACTGCAGGGGAATGATACCGGAGAGGTAGTAATGGGGAACAATGGCAGGTGAACTCAATAAGTATTTTTCTTCCGTCTTCACTGGAAAGACACTAACAGTGAGATGGAAGTCCCAGGTGTCAGGATCAGAATTTACCATAACTAGATAGGTTATTGGGAAACTGAAAGGTCTGAAGGTAGATAAGTCACCTGGATCAGATGGTGTACACCCCAGGGTTCTGAAAGAGGAGGCTGAAGAGATTGTGGAGGCATCGGTAATGATCTTTCAAGAATCACTAGATTCAGGAATGGTTCCAGAAGAATGGAAAATTGCAACTGTCACTCCATTCTTCAAGAAGGGAGAGAGACAGAAGAAAGGAAATGTTTGGCCAGTTAGTCTGACCTCACTGGCTGGGAAGATGTTGAAGTTGATTATTAAGCATGGAGGTACATGATAAAATAGTCAGCATGGTTTCCTCAAGGGAAAACCTTCCCTAACAAATCTTTGAAGAAATAACAAGTGGGATAGACAAAGGAGAATCAATTGTTGGTATGTACTTGGATTTTCAGAAGGCCTTTGACTAGTGCCACAAATGAGACTGTTCAACAAGCTATGAGCCTATGGTATTACAGGAAAGATTGCAACATGGATAAAGCAGTGGCTGATTGGCAGGAGGCGAAGAGTGGGAATAAAGGGAGCCTTTTCTGGCTGGCTGCAGGTGACTAGTGGAGTTCCACACGGGTCTGTGTTGGAACCGATTCTTTTTACGTTATACGTCAATGATTTGGATGATGGAATTGATGGCTTTGTTGCAAAGTTTGCAGATAATACAAAGTTAGCTGGAGTGGCAGGTAGTTTTGAGGAAATAGAAAGGCTACAGAAGGACTTAGACAGATTAGGAGAATGAGCAAAGAAATGGCAGATGGAATATAGTGTTGGGAAGTGTATGGTCATGCGCATTGGTAGAAGAAATTACAAGGTTGACTATTTTCTAAATGTAGAGAAAATACAACAAAACAAATGAAATGCAAAGGGACTTGGGAGTCCTTGTTCAGGATTCCTTAAAGGTTAATTGGCAGGTTGAATCTGTGGTGAGGAAGGCAAATGCAATGTTAGCATTCATTTCAAGAGGACAAGAATATTAAAAGTAAGGATGTAATGTGAGACTTTACAAAGCACTGGTGAGGCATCATTGGAATATTGTGAGCAATTTTGGACCCTTATCTTAAAAATATGTGCTGAAACTGGAGAGGGTTCAAAGGAGGTTCATGGAATTAATTCCAGGATTGAATAGGTTGACATATGGAGAACTTTTAATGGCTCTGGGTCTGTACTCACTGGAATTCAGAAGAATAACAGGTGACCTCATTGAAACCTACATAATGGTGAAAGGCCTTGATCGAGTAGATTTGGAGCAAATGTTTCCTGTGTTGGGAGAATCTAAGAGCAAAGGACACAGCCTCGGAATAGAGGGCATCCTTTTAGAACGGAGATGGGGAGGAATTTCTTTTGCCAGAGAAAGGTGAGTCTTCATGTATAATTAATGTGGAGGTTGATAGATTCTTGATTGGCAGGGCATGAAGGGATACGGGAAGGGGAGAAAGGCAGGAGATTGGGGCTAAGAGGAAAATTGGATCGTTCATGATGAAATGGTGGAGCAGCCTCGATGGGCAGAATGGCCTAATTCTGCTCCTACACCTTACGGTCTCATACCCATGAATGCAGCACAATGAAACAGCGTTATTTCGGGGCCAAGATGTGGAACACAGTACCAACTGGCATACACAGCACAAAGCACATACAGCACATAAACAATAGCTGAAAACATACAGACTCGCATAAAAAATATAGTCCATGCCCTTGAGTCTATGACTGTTACAGCGTTCTGCAGTCGAACACAACACAGCTTGACTTCTGCTGAGCAAACACTAGAGGGCAGCACCAATGCCTACACCACGCTACCCCACCTCCGAAACCTGTCTCCTGAGCGGCTGCAAGCAGGCAACACACAGCTTGGGGCCTAGTCCTTGCTACAAATGAAGCCATGCAGCTCCCCTGCCATTGGTTCCACCAGTAAACCAATATTCCAGATTAGCAATGTCCAACAGAGTTCTGCGGTCACAAGAAAGGACAATCATTCACTGTTAAACTGTACGTTGCCTCTGCATACAGACTCCATTGACACCTCTCTATAGCAGGTTCACATCAAGGCCAGGTCCTCCAGTTTCTCTGCTAATGAGCAACTTGCTGATGGGGTAGACCTGCAGTCCTTCAAGTTATTAATGTCCCGCAGTCTAGCAGGGTCTTGTGTTTATTTGTAATACATTTTTTAAAAAACAATTACATCTTTGGGTGGCCCCTTAGAAGCCATTGAGTCTGAGCGTGCTGCCATCTTAACAGAACCTTTCCTGTAAGATTGTCGACATAAAACAATCTTGAAAAATAATGAGGACAATGTGAGAAAATCTTCAGATGCACAGAAAATGCTGGAGGAGACAGGCAGACAGAGCCCCAGTGCTGCTGACCACTCTGTCTGACACACAGTGTTGCAAGCGCACGTACTGTGGTCTGCCAGTCAGGAGTTCAGCAATTCAGCCAGCGTTGATGGAAATGAATGAACAGTCATCATTTTGGGCCAAGACCCTTCCTCAGGACTGGAAACAAAGGGGGAAAACGCCAGAATAAAATGTTGGGATAGGAGGAAGGAGGCTAGCTGGAAGGTGATAGGTGAAGCCAGGTGGCTGGGAAAGGTAAAAGGCTGGAGAAGAGAGAGGACCACAGGAGAAAGGGAAGGGGGAGGTGCACCTGAGGGAGCTGATAGGCAGTTGAGAAGAGTAAGTGGCTAGAGTGGGAGTAGAAGAAGAGGAGATGGGAAGGGAATCTTTTTTTACTAGGAGAAATTGATATTCATGCCATCAAGTTGGAGGCCACCTAGACGGAAGTGGTGTGTTTCTCCTCGCACTTCCACGAGGATCTGTATACTCCCAGTGCACAATCGAGGTTCTAAATACCGTCTACCCTGAGCCAGTGTAGATTTGATTGAAGAATTGTTATTTTCTGTATAGTTTAACTTTGTTATGCTTGTTTATATTTTTATATAATTTCCCATATACATGTAAATGTTCAGGGTGTGTTTTAGTGTTTGCTGTCCCTTGTATCTTTCTAGAAACATTGATTTTAGTGGTGGGTATCGCATTACTTAAATAGGAGTTACCTAATTGGGTAATTAGATTAACTAGAGTTAAATTGTACCACAGAGGCAAAATTCAAAAGGGCGAAGAATGCAGGACTGAAGGTGTTTATTTAAATGCACGTAGGATTCAGAATAAGGTGGGCGAACTCGTGGTGCAATTAGAGATTGGTTGGTATGACATCGTGGGCATCACTGAGTCATGGTTGAAAGAAAGTCATAGTTGGCAGCTTAATATCAAAGGATATATTTTGTATCGAAAGGATGGCAGGAAGGCATAGGCGGTGATGTGGCTCTGTTGGTGAGAGATGGAATTACATTTTTAGAAAGCGGTGACATAGGGTCAGAGAATGTTGAATCTTTGTGGGTGGAGTTAAGAAACTGCGATGGTTAAAAAACCATTATGGGAATCATATATAGGCCTCCAAATAGTAGCCAAGATGTGGGGTTAAGATTGCAAAGGGAGCTGGAAAAGGCGTGTCATAAGGGTAATGACACAACTGTAATGGGGTACTTCAATATGCAAGGGGATTGGGAAAATCAGGTTGGTGTCAGATCGCAAGAGAGGGAATTTGTTGAATACCTACAAGATGGCTTTTTAGAGCAGCTTGTGTTTGAGCCTACTCAGGGAAGGGCCATCTTAAATCGGGTATTGTGTAATAATCCAGATTTTATTAGAGAGCTTAAGGTAAAGGGTCCCTTAGGAGACAGTGATCATAATATGATTGAATTCATACTGCAGTTTGAGAGGGAGAAGCATAAATCACATGTATCACAGAGGGATGAGAGAGGAGTTTGCCTAGGTGGATTGGAGGGGGATATTGGTGGGGATGATTGTAGAGCAGAGGTGGCTGAAGTTTCTGGGAATAGTTCACAAGGCGCAGGATAGATATGGCCCACAGAAGAAGTTGTTCTCAAATGGCAGGTGTAGGCAACCATAGCTGACAAGGGAAATAAAGGACTGCATGAGAGCGTATAATGTAGTAAAGGTTAGTGGGAAGTTTTTAAAATCCAACAAAAGCCAACTAAAAAGCCATAAGAAGGGAAAAGATGAAATATGAGGGCAAACTAGCCAATAACATAAAGCAGGATACTAAAAGTTTTTTCAGTTATATAAAGAGTAAAAGGGAGGTGAGAGTTGATATTGGACCACTGGAAAATGATGCTGGTGAGGTCGTAATGGGGGACAAAGAAACGGCAGATGAACTTAATGTGTACTTTGCATCTGTCTTCACCGTGGAAGACCCTAGCAGCGTGCCAGAGGTCCGTGAGGGTCATTGCTGTTGCATAGGAAAAAAGTGCTGGGCAAACTCAAAGGTCATAAGGTGGACCTGGACCAGGTGGACTCCATCCCAGAGTCCTGAGAGAGGTTGCTGAAGAGATAACGGATGCAGAGGTTATAATATTTCAAGAATCAGTTGATTCTTGAGGAATCATGGTTCTGGAGGACTGGAAAGTTCCAAATGTCACTCCACTCTTTAAGAAGGGAAGAAAGCAAAAAAAAAAGGGAATTATAGGCCAGTTAGCATAACCCCAGTGGCTGGGAAAGTGTTGGATTCCATTATTAAGGATGAGGTTTTGGAGTACTTGGAGACTAATGATAAAATAAGTCAAAGTCAGCATGGTTTCTGTGAAGGGAAATATTGTCTGACAATCGGCTAGGGTTCTTCGAGGAAGTAACAATCAGGGTGGACAAAGGAGAGGCAGTGGATGTCATTTACTTGGATTTTCAGAAGGCATTTGATATACTTCCCTTTGCTTAACAAAATAAAATCCTATGGCATTACAGGAAAGATATTTCAGGATATTACAGGATAGAGGAATGGCTGACTGGCAGGAGGCAGCAAGTGGGAATAAAGGGAGCCTTTTTTGGTTGGCTGCTCATGACTTGTGGTATTTCTCAGGAGTCAATATTGGGACTGCTACTTTTCACATTGTTTATCAATCATTTAGATAATGGAATTGATGGCCTTGTGGCAAAGTTTGCAGATGATATGTGGAGGGATAGGTAGTGCTGAGGAAGCAATGCGATTGAAGAAGGACTTGGACAATTTGGAAGAATGGGCAAAAGATTGGTAGATGAAATGCAGTGTTGGGAAAATTAAAGTGAAAATTGATAGTTTCCTAATTGGCCAGGACATCAAAGGTAATGGCAATAAGGTAGGTGAATGGAGTTGAGTGGATTTCGGGATCATCCATGATGGAATGATGGAGCAAACTCGATGGCTGAATGGAATAATTCTGCTCCTATGTCTCATGGTCTTAATTTAAGCAATGGGATTTGGATGGAATTTACTGTTATATCCTGCTCAGCCTCAATCTCCTGCCTTCTCCCCGTAACCCTTCATTTCCTGACTAATCAAGAATCTATCAACCTCTACCTTAAATATACATAAAAACTTGGCTTCCGCAGCTGCCTGTGGCAGATTCACCACTCTCTGGCTGAAGAAATTCTTCCTCATCTTCATTCTAAATGGACACCCCTCTATTCTAAGGCTGTGCGCTCAGATCCTAGACTCTCCCACTGTAGGAAACATCCTCTCCACTTCCACTCTATCACGGCCTTTCAGCATTCAATAGGTTTCAATGAGGTCACCACTCATTCTTCTGAATTCCGGTGAGTAGCAGCCCAGAACCATCAAACACCCTTTCAATCCTGGAATCACTTTCATGAGCCTCCTTTGAACCCTCTCCAGTGTCGGCACATCCTTTCTTAGATGAGGGGCCTAAAACTGCTCACAATACTCTAAGTGAGGTCTCACCAGAGCTTTATAAAGTCTCAACATTATATCCTTGCTTTTATATTCTAGTCATCAGCAATCTGGTATGAGGACCAAACTACATTGGATCTGTGTCTTTGTTGTCTTCAAATTCCCCTTTACTCTGTATTTGCCCTTCACTATTCCCTCCCTCTTCATTCCTTTCTATCGGTGCTTAATAAAACAGCTGTGAGTAACACATTTTGTGCCTATTCTAATCTTCCAAAGAACCTCAGATCAAAATCATCAGGGGCAACACGGGAGTCAGTGAGATTATTCTGTTCTCCCTTCCATGAAAAAACATGGTCAGACAAGAGTATGGGCTGAGTTCTCTAGAAGGAACTTTAACTTGGTGAGCCACACTTGCAGCTGACACTGCTCCCATTCACTTTAATCCAGTGCTTTATTATCTAGTGGTTTGTGAAAAATCAACAAAAGTGCTGCGGTTAGTATAATGCCATTACAGTGGCAGCGACCAGTGTTCAATTCCTGCTGGCATGTGTAAGGAGTTTGCACATTCTCCCCATGACTGCATAGGTTTCCTCTGGATCTCCAACAATCCAACGAGGTATGGGTTAATTGGTCACGTGGGCAGCACAGGCTTGCTGGGTGAGAAGGGCCTGCTGTATCTCTAAATACAACTCAACAGGAGCAAAAGAGTTCATTATTAAAGACGCACATTACCACCAAGTTATAATGATGCTGTAGGCCATTATCATCATGGTAATGGAATGACTGTGAAAATCCATTCTACACAAGAATTGCCAGTGATAGCAGAACAAGGACACAGTATCCCTGTAACACAAACAGCATATTATCATTTTATAACTTTAGGATTTTTCAGAACAACTGACATTATCTTTGACATTGTATCAACAATAATCAACTTCAATGGTGTTTGTCCTGTTAATAGTTTCTGACTATTTACCCTAACATAACTTTAGATTTCAGATTTCTGTTTGAGTCCCAGAGTCTTCAGTACTTTAGGAGAAAGTTCTGACCCTACACTGCTTCACGCGAAGGGAAGTTTCCAGGCATTACTTTGGCCCGATCCCCGCCTCTTTGCTTCCCATCACAACAGCCAATTCCTCCTACTTGGTTTCTATCTACTGCAGGTAAAATCCTTTAAATCAACAGATTAATTATGTCATATTGGACTGGGAAGTAAAATTATTATTTTACTTGCAGTTTAACTTCCCTATACTTGCTTGTATTTTTATACAATCACCGAAATACATGTAACACTGGAATGCTGTTATCTCTATCTGAGTTAGAGACGACCACAAAAAGAGCTGGAGGAACTCAGCAGGCCAGGCAGCTGTACGGAAAAGAGTACAGTCGGTGAATCGGGCTGAGACCCTTTGGCAGGACTGCAGGTTTTCTCTTGCTTGTGTGTATTGCCTGGATTTCCAGCATTTGCAGATCTTCTCTTTTGATACGATCACTACTGCTTTTTCCTTTCCTTTCTTTGTTCTCTTAGTTCCTTTCTTGGTTTTCTCCTGCTCTTGTAACACTTAATGAAACTATTATTAGCAACAAACTGAAGAACCTTAGAATCACCAAGGCATCAGTATCCAAAGGTGTGGTAAACTATGTGTATACCTGTCTGGACACGCCCCTCTGCTGACTGCTCCTGTGGCTCCTCCCACAGACCCCTGTATAAAGGCAATTGGGGCACTGCTCCTCCCTCAGTCTCCGAGATGTTGTGCTCCCTTTTGCTGTTAATAAAAGTCTATCGTTCACTTCCCGTCTCCGAGAGTTATTCATGGTACATCAAAAGGTCACCTCCAAATTTTGGCTGTCTTCAGAGCCTCAACTCTCAGAAAAATGTAAGTGTTAGGGAGGGCTCAGGATGCAAGGTACCCCAGGGGGTCACTCACCCCACTCCCCATCATGTGGTTGGAACTCTTGGTGAAAGAGACTGCCCCCTCACTGAGGCATCTCTCTAGCATTAATAACCAAGTGTCTTAAACTTTTGAAGCCAATGTCGGAAAGATTGTAGAGTCAGGGAGCAGCCACTAGAACTTTCCGAGCACTGGGATAATGACTACCGGGTGAATCGAGTGAACCACCTATGACTGACTGACTAATAAGATCATAAGACATGGAGCAGAATTAGGCCATTTGGCCCATTGCATCTGCTCTTCCATTCCATCATGGCTGATTTATTAGCCCTCTCTCCTGCCTTCTTCCCTAATCAAGAACCTATCAACCTCTGCTTTAAATGTACTCAATGAGTTGGTCTCCACACCCTCTGTGTTTAACGGTATCTTGATCGCTGCCGAAAACCCACAGGATCACAGGCAAAAGAAATACACTGGTGGAAGGAAATACAGGAAATTTCTCTATAATTATTTCTAGCGAGGAAAAACCCAAGGTTTGAACGATTTAAGCACCTGGCCGAACTGGAAAGTTTGGGTAAAGGCTGAATCGTGGTGGTGGGGCCCAGGCCTGAGAATGTATCGAAGCGCTGGGGTCCAGCTCCGACAGTGAGTTTGGACGATTGCAGTGCTGGGCCAGATTGGAAAGATCAAGGTGTCGGGGCTGGAGGTGAGGGACAGGCCAGTTCAGCTGCTGCTTCATGATGTTTGCTCAGCACTGCGCTGATCTGAGGCTGTGGTTTTGTGTCTGGATGGATTCACTTTCATGGGCTTCAGTTCCAAATGCTATTTGCTTACTTCTACTGTTTGAACAATTTATTTTTATTCTCTGCACATTGGGTACTTTATGGTCTTGTTTTAATGGGTTCCATTGTTTTTTTCTCGTTTTGTGGCTCCCTGTAAGATGAACCTCAAGGCTGTATGAAGTATACATTCTTCGATAATAAATGTATTTTGTACTTTTGAACTTTGAGTCCTGGAAGATCACTCTGGTCCAATGATTGATCACCTCGGATCATGACAACTCTGCAGCCTTTCCAAGACGATCGGCTCTCTGCATTTGTTACCTGAATGCTCTTGAGTACGGCTTTCAACTGTATCTCAGTGTGTGTAGCAATAATAAGCCAACACCAATATATCTTTCTGAGTAACCTGTATCCATCGTAAGGGCACTCCAAAAATCAATACTCAAAACCCATTGCTGGTAGCCATAATTTATTATTAAAATAGCTTTTCACAACAAAATGATCCTTTTGAATTTATAAAGCACCTGAATATCAAAAGCATAAAAAATACTCTGGTTCTAAACATGCAGCCAAGATACTGTCAGCGAGCTTAAGCGAGTGATTGGTTCTGCAACTGAACAGTAAGCGGCACCAGCGAGAGTTTTCAAAGGCTCCTCAGTCATCTCATCTCCTGTCAATAGAAGGGCCTGTCAGGATACCCGGATTGGGAGGCCTGGCCTGCTTAGAATTCAGGCAAGGTATTACCTGACGAGGTATTACCTGACGAGGTATTACCTGACGATTGCTCAGGCAGGGAAGAATGGACAGATGAGGGGAGGTAGTGGGAACAGACATTGGGCACGTACTGATTGATTGACTGGGGACCTTCCATGATGCACCCTGTATGCACAGTTAATCATCAGCATTTACTGAGTGGGACTCCCTCAACAAGCTACTCTTCAGAATTCTCTGTTTCATAGGCAAATGTATCCACGTGCTTTGTTACTCAGCTAGACTTTGGCTGTTAGAAAAGAAACACAAATCTCCTTTGTTTAAAATTGATTTTAAACCCAGCACTTGGTGCATTGCTGGACTGTTATTGATTGAGATACAACATGGAATAGAGCCCTCTGGCCCAGCGACCCTTGTTTTAACCCTAGTCTAATCATGGGACAATTTACAATGACCAATTAACCTACAAACCAGTACGTCTTTGGACTGTGGGAGGAAACCAGAAAACCCAGAGGAAACACACACACACACACGGGAAGATTGTACAGACTCCTTATAGACGACATTGGAACTGAACTCTTCACTCCAACACCCCGAGCTGTAATACCAGTGCGCTAACTGCCAAGCTACCATGGGACCCATTACTTCCCCTTTCCCTTCTACAGACCCACAATCCTAGCTCCACCATCATCTCTCTTTGCCCCCTGGGGGTGGGGAGGGGAATTCAACTCTTTGTTAAGATTATCTTTATTACTAACTCTTCGTTCTCTTTAATTGCTAATTCTATCAATTAAACTTCTAATCTTGCATTGTGGGAGAAGTGCTAAGCTTATCAATAATACTTGCTCACTTGGAAAATCAATTTATAATGTCACAACCTACCCTCAGAAATCTGCAACCTTCTGTCACACTGTGACTTGACAATACTAGCAACATCTCCATGATTCACTGTAACTGGTTTAGAACATAATTCACAGTCATTATGTTATATCATTTGCTGTGAACTCTGTCATATCTCAATCCTGTCAGAGTACTGTCACTGGTTGCATAGCAACACCTACAATACTAGTGACAGTATTTTAATAAATAAACCAGATCTTCAGTAGTTCCACCCAGTCACATACGGACTAACACTGGGAACACTACAGTGTAATATATTGCACAGTATTATATTGAGTTTACAGCACAAAGCAGGCCATTTGGTCCAAGGCCAGTGACAGCACTTTTGTTCCACATGAATCATCCCCATTAGTAAACCGCTCTCTTCCTGTTGCTCTGAAGTGCCTCTCTTCACATCAACCATTCCTCGTGGGATCATACTCCAAACTCTCTTCATTCCTGATTTATTAATGGCCGTCTTACATGAGCTGCCAACCTGTGACCACCTTACGCTGGCTCTGTACTCCTCTCTTGTGAAACTAAATGTCTATCTTTACCCCATGCATCCCTTTCAAATTCCGAGAGAATCTTTCTAGTAGAAAGAGGCCCAGACTGTTGAACCTTGCTGTGAAGAGCCCACCAGAGATACAGTACATCACTGTACCAAAACAGACTTGGCTTCTGCTTTTTGGACAAAGAATCTGAACTAAAGATGGGGGGGGGGGGGAAGGAGGGTGAGAAAAACCAGGCTTATGGTTGGAGATGAACATACAGAACCATTTCCATCCTACTCACCAACTCAATGGGTAGCAATAAATACGAGGCAAGAAACTTCACACCATGTGCTGGTGATATTAAACGTGAGTCTGATTCTGAATGGAGACAAAAGTCCTGGATGTCAGATCAGCACAGTTCATGAAGGGGAAAGGCAGGTCTGATTTTAGCTTCATTTAGGACAAAAGCATTTCCAAATGCATACACCTCAATGTTAGCTGCTCTGGGTGCCTTGGTATAGTTTACGGAAGGAGAAAGGATTCTTATAGTTGGCCTGTTTCTGTCTTATCAATAAATATGGGCTGATAATATTCAGAGAGCTTGAAGGATTTTACAGGTCAGGATTATCAATTTAGCTCTGGTCCAGAAGAAATCGACAGCTGAATCAGGAGTGCAGAAGACCGGCAGAATTAACACTGCAGCTGAAAGGTTAAAACAGACCAGGCCTTGAGTTTAGAAGAAATGACAGATGGTCCTATCAAGAGCTAAACCATCGTTATGGATAGGGCAGATGTTTCCTCTGCCTGGGGATTCTAGGACAGGAGTCCAAGTAAGAGATCAGTCATTCTGGACAGAGTTAGGAAGGTTTATTTTCCCACCCACAGGGTAGTGAACCATTGTATTTTTTCCATGAGGACTGTCTAGGCACTCTAGATAAGACTGACAGACATCTATCATCAATGTGACAGGAGCAATGAAAACTCTGGCTGATGTGACATGATATGTGCAAATACACAACATAAATACAATCACAAATACATGGTCTATAACATAGATTATTGCATAATATATCAGCATCAACAATGCCCAGATCGGTTGTTCAGTATAGAAACATTTGACTTCTCAAAATTCTCTTTGGATAAAGAACAATACTGATCAGTGCTTGGTAAAACACACAATGGAATTAAATGAAGCATATCAGAGCAAAGCTGGGCATTAAAATCCCAGTATCTTACAGTCACACCACTAAACTAAAGAATGGCTTTAATTCCTGTTTGTCATTCTGCGATTGCAATCTCAGGGAAAGAGAGATTTCACGTCTGATCACAGCAGCTGTATCGGCAGCTCATCCTCCTTCCAGCAAGATTTGAAATCATATGCCATTAATTTTCCCCAACCAAAGCTCGGTGTAGACTCTTGCTTCATGTATTTCAAGCAGTAAGTATGAGGAACATTTGGGAGACAGAGGAGTGCCTCAGGAGCCCCACCCCTCCAGCAACTGAAACCTACGTTACAGGGTAGAAAAGC
Organism: Hemitrygon akajei; assembly: GCF_048418815.1. Taxonomy (NCBI): domain Eukaryota; kingdom Metazoa; phylum Chordata; class Chondrichthyes; order Myliobatiformes; family Dasyatidae; genus Hemitrygon; species Hemitrygon akajei. Next base: position 221,222,941 of record NC_133124.1, on the reverse strand, counting down.
CCTTCTGCCTGGCTCAGCCTCACTCCTGAGTCCATTGGGAGAATGGGCAGATTTTTTATTACCCAACTAATCCTTAGGCTCAACCAAACCTCCTTCTTACCCCTCCAAAACACGTTATAAATAACAAGCAAATATAGTGTAAGGAAAAATACACTCATGGACAGTGCCAAGCCTGATTGTGAACAGTGGAGGGTTGGGCATGGGGCTAGCAACCCCATCCCGTAAAAACTCATGCCAACAGAAGCTCCAAGGATCTCATCCCCGAGAGGAAGATGGGCTACACCTGGGAACAACTTGAAAGACTGGCCCAGGACACTGGTGAGCTGCTGTCGGTGGCTGATGCTCCAGTAGGGGCGATGAGCTGAAGAAGAAAAAGTTGTTCCTCGTCTAAAACAAACTTTTTTCCCTCTGTGATGCTTCAATTGTTCCTTCTCCCTAACTCTCAACTTTCACACCCCAAGAATCCATAAGCTAACGTTGAGTAGTTTGCTCCTGACAGGCATGTACAGTACCTAGCCACACTCACTCACCCTCCTGGCCTCAGTTGCTGTTTAATGTACATTGAGCTGATGGGAAGGGAAGTTGAAGGGTGAGGAATCAGGAACCCAACGATGGCAGCCTCATTAATACTTGCTGCTTTGATACCACAATCTTTGGTACCAGTTAAACCAAAATAGAAACCAAAGAGCACCAAGATTATTGGCTTTCAACACGGCATTAAACAGTACATTATAGACAGTTTTCAAAAGAAAATTGCTTTATAATCATTTAAAATCATACACACATTCTATTTTTAATCTATGTTTCCATAAGTTTTATATATCTCTTTGGCACTTGTATAAGAATAATCTTTCTTTTTAAGGCAAATTGGACACAGATAAAGAGGACATGCAGATTGTGCAAAGCTCTCACAGGATACACACTAATTACTAGCGATTATGAAAGCTCTGGATTAGTGCAGCAAACCACTTGGTCACTGGTGAAGTGCATAGGTAGCTCCCTCCTGATCTCCATTAGGTAGAAGCACTTTGTATGTTGCTAGAAGAGCTTCAAGCGCATGTGTGCGCGCACACACACACACACACACTCACTCACACGCACACTCAACACACATGCATACTCACACTCCCGCACAATACAGAGAGAGGGGCACCCTTCTTATTTGGATAATGGATAACCCTGGAAATAAAAATAGTTCATAAAGTAAAAGACAGTATCAGAACTAGAAACAGCCTTATTACCTTTTCTTGAAACATTTCTCATCTATTCATGAAAAAAGGGCTGGCTACTAAGGTTACAACACTGGTTGTGAGTCCTGGACGACAATTGGCTATTAGAGGAACTCAGCAGGTCAGGCAGCATCTATGGAGAGGAACAAATGGTCGACACTTCGAGCTGAGATCCTTCACCTGGCCAAACTGTCAACTATTTCCTCCTCTCCATTAATACGTGCTTAACTCCGCCATGGACGGTGCCAAGCCTGATTGTGAACAGAGGAGGGTCGGGCATGGGGCTAGCAACCCCATCCTGTAAAAATCCAGAGCTACAGATCTCCAAAGACCTCATCCTGGAGAGGAAGGATCTATACCTGGGACAACTTGAAAGACTGGCCCAGGACAGAGGACTCTGGCGAGCTGCTGTTGGTAGGGGTGATGGGGGCTTAAGAGGAAGAAGCAGACAGATGCTGCCTGGCCCACTGAGTTCCTCCAGGATTGTGTGTGTTTAGCTCTGGATTTCCAGCATCTGCAGAATCTCATGTTAGTGACTGGCTGCTGGTCCACAGAGGGATGTTGTTAACAGGACTCTAGGTCATTGACTGGATAATGGACAATGATTGGCTGTTGCTCAGTAAGTCTCTAGACCTCTGGTCAGTTACTGGATAGAGAATGATTTGACATTAGTCAATAGCCCTCAGGACTGGACTGTTTGGCCATTGACACATTTGGTTTGGGTCGAGTAAAAACCGATAAGGTTGGGTATGATGGAAACTGATGTGCCATGGGGAGAGGAAGCAGGAAAGATCTTTAGTACTATTCCCCCCACCCCACCCCCATGGGGACGGGGAATAAAACACTTACTCAGGCTGTGGTGACAGTGCAACCGTTCCCATTCTGCAGCTTCCCCCCCAAAGGCTCCACTGAAGAAACCGTGATGTTGTCTGAACTGATAGTTTAATTCCTGGATTAGACTATTTAATTGTTATTCAACCGCATTCAAGTAGGAGGCACAGAGAAACAACAGCATAAATAATTCCCAGATACTTGTGTTGTACGTGAAGAAGCTGCACTTGCATACTAATTCACAGAACCAAGCTTTGGCAATGGAGTACAGCCATGATAGTTCTAGAGTTCTACAGTACAAAAACAGGCCTTTCGGTCCATCTAGTCCATGCCAAACTGTTATTCTGCTTAGTCACACTGATCCACACTTGGAGCAGAGCCCTCCACACCCCTCAAGTCCATGTACCTATCCAAATGTTGAAATCAAACCCACATCCACCACTTCCTCTGCAGCTTGTTCCACACTCACACCACCCTCTGAATGAAGTTGTTCCCCTTCACCTTTCACCCTTGACCTCTAACACAGCAACTATGGTGTCAGACATTAAATGCAAGCTCTTGAAGGGCCATACTCCCCCTCTGTCCAGGATATTTAGGTGGGAAACACAGTTAGGAATGCCACCAAATCCCAAGCAGGAATTTCTACAATTCCTAGTAAGGATTGAGCAGGACAGACAGCTATCAGTGACTGAGTGAGGTATGCCAACATTACACAGACCTGAGTAACAAAGGATTATAAAGTGGTCTAAAGTGCTTCAAAAGGTGAAGGACTACCCCACTGCTAACACGCTCTCAACTGTTTGGAGGCAATGATTACTGGGAGCAATTGTCAGGCGCCAGGAACTGAGACTGTTACATTAAACTTGGTTAAAGAATAAGCTCGTTAAGGTTGCTAGTGGGGGGAGGGGGGAGGTATTGAGGCTCATGGGGATAAGCTCCCACTTCCTATTAAATGCTCCCAATGGCGTGCAACTCAAATATCCTCTGGCAACCAAATCCAGCTCCCGGCCTTCACGTGTGACTTAGCTACTAAGCTTGGCAGAACCGTTTCTACTGACAGAAGGGGCAAAGGTTCCTTAAAACCAGTTGCTCTGGACTGATGGGGTTTATCAGCATGGTTGGCGACTCATATAGGAGAAGGAAAACTCTGACCTCAAACCTTCGCTGCCTTGAGGCTATACCCACTCACGGGGAAGGCTTTGGGAATAAACCCTGAAGAAAAATCCGGAGCTGGAGTCCCTAAGGCAGTCCTACATTGAAGTTGATGTTAACTGGCATCTCCTGATGGTGCCAAATTGTATCTGTCTCTGCCATTCCTTTGGATTGATCAGATGTGTGGAGAGGGGTCCCTGCTATGTAGGCAAAGCTTGCTCTTCATACCTACTGCCCTGGTTTGTGTATCACAATAGACGGGTTGGACGCAAAATCCATGGTTTACCCTAACCAATGGAAGTAACAGAATATGATCGCTCAGCTGTGCCAGTGTGGAGCTCTACATGAGCTTCCTCCATCACTACATCTCCCCAGGTAAACAGAAAACTTTGCAAGTAATCTTATTCATCCACGCTCACCCGGGGTCCCATTACTATTGAGAAGATCGAAGATTCTGGAAATCCTCTGCTGTTGACCCCTGCAAAAGACCTTACTTTTAGATTTCCATAAAAACAACCCATATTGTCCTTGCTTGAAATCGCAAGTCCAAACGTCAAGCAAATGTGGGCATTAAGAATGACAAGGAATGTTGGGAAACGAGTCAAACGAGTCCTGTTGAGCAGTACGGGGTACTCCAACTGTGAATGGAAATGTAATGGGTTGACGGGACAACTAATGATGTTTCCCTGGGTGGGGGAAATGTGTGGCAAGGCAGTGAGCACTCCCACAGCAGGTGAAAAGCTTACCGCTCACTGCCTATCCTCCTATCTGCACTCATTGCCGTACAACATCGAAACCAGCCTTTCAGTCCACCACATTCATCCTGACTCGTTTGCCCACCCGCCTCCTACGTCTGAATGTGACCGTATCTCATTTCATCACCTCTTCTGGCAGATCATTCCAGATATCAACCAAACTCCGTGTGTAAAAAAAACCTCTCCTTTTTAATCACCTTTCAAACTCCTCCCCTTCATTTAAACTCTGGCCTCCTGTTTTTTTTGTATATGAGATCTCAAAGCTTGCCCTCCCAAGGGAAAAACAGTCCATTCATCACAGCCGCGGCCTCTGAGATCAGCGGTGGGAAGACACTGCTCGCACCCCTCAGCTGGGCTCTGGTTACACCACTTTGGCCAATAAGAGCTAGGCACGAGAGATTCTAGAAATCCAGAGCAACACACACAAAATGTTGGAGGAACTCAGCAGGTCAGGCGGCATCTATGGAAATGAATATACAGTCGCCGTTTCAGGCTTCCTGATGAAGGATCCCGACTGTAATTTTCCCTCCAGAGTTGTGGCCCTTCCTGCTGAGTTCCTCCAGAGGTCAGTTCAGGGTCAGGTTGGGTTCCCAAACATCTGTTTGACGTTAGAAGTGTTTAATTTTACAGCGAGTTTATATATATCGTAACATATAGACAATATAAAGTGAATGCAAAGGATGGAGTTGCCAGGTACATTTCTTGTTAGGCCCCAGACCCTGGCAGGCCCCTCACCCATGGTTTGTTTTTGGGAGGGGGAGTGGAGTTGGACAGCCAGCCGGATTTGAGCCCAACCTGTCTGGATGCACATGGAGTGCAGGGCCAGCAACTGACCAGCGTTCTGACCACCCACTCTATACCGTGGTCTCGCTCTTCCACAGGCCCGTGTTAATGCCGGCACCAGCCTCGGTGCCGAACGGCGTGACATCACAGCGGCTGCCCTGGAGAGCACCGTTCTGATTGGTCGCGTTCAGTGGGTACGACCTCCGCTTGACCTCCCGCTCAAAAGCACTGGCTGGCCTCCGGTTTTCCGGGCCGAGGCAGGCCTGCAGCCCGAGGCCGAGGCCCGCCACCTGGCTGCTGCTATCGCTGCCCTCGGACGGGCTGCCGCTGGCCTCTGGTGCTGCTCTGCCATTGCTGAGGCGCACACTGCCGTTCTCGCTGGAGGCTGCGTCCGAGGCGGTGGCTCTCAGTACCTTCTGCCGTGCCTGCTTGCCGTCCTGCGGCGGCCTTGTCCTGGTCCGGTGTCCGCGGCGGCACGGCGCCACCTCGGGCTCGCTATCACCGCAGGGCGACGAGCTCTGTATGGTGGCCCGCTCCCCCTGGCTCAGAGCCACCTGGATGTTGGTCAGCTTGCAGGGGCCACTGGCTGAAAAGGGGTCACCAGTGGCCGGTGGGATCTTCAGCTCGGGTATGGCCGGAGAGGCAGCGGCCGGGCTGGCTTCCTGTTTATCCGGCTCCTTGGCGCATGGCAGCCAGGGCCCGCAAACGTCGCAACGCTTCAGGCAGTGGTGGATGAGGACGAGGAGGCCCAGGGCGACGGCCCCCACGCCATACAGGTAGCTGAACAGCATGGCCAGCGAAGGGCCTGCCACTGCCAGGGCCCCAAAGCTCCACAGGCCTACAAAGAGCAGCTGGGTGGAGAGCAGTGCCCAGAGCTGTGTTTCCAGGGAGTAGACATTCTTGGTGGCCAGCGAGGGACTCTCAGAGCCAAGAGAAGCTGACCCCGAGTCCGACAGGCGGCCGCTGCCCAATGCCGGCTGCTCCGGTGATCCCGGAGCTTCGCCCTTGTTCCGCCGCTGGCACCCAAGGTGCAGGCCGGCACCCAGGAAGTAGATCCAACTGACAAGCACGGTGAATCCGGCCGGGACATAGAAAGCCCCCAGGCTGGGCTTCCAGGCCAACCAACAGCTGTTTGGGGAGGGATGGGAGAGAAGAGAAGACGACAGATCAGAGGCTTGTTCTGCACAGGACCTAATGCAATGTTTATCTGATGTCCTTTACTTGGGATGTCCTCCCTGCATCTCAAACACTAGAGATTCTGCAGGCACTGGAAACCTTGAGTAATACACAAAAGATGTTGGAGGAGCTCAGCAGGTCAGGAGGTCTCTAAATGGTTGACATTTTGGGCAGAGAATTTTCATCAGTCTCGGCCCCAACAGCAACTGTTTATTCCCCTCCATGGATAGTGAGTTCCTTCAGCATTTTGTTCATGTTACCCCACATCTTGGCTCATCTCATCAGCCCACCAGCAACAGTCTGACCCTTGGCTGCAGCCACAGAATCACACACCAAAGGTCACCATGTCAATGTCTGAAAGAGCTCTCCAATTAGACTCACTTTCCTGCATATTTCTCCATTCTGCATACCTATCCAACTCAGTACTGAAAGCTCCTGCCGAGTCTGCGACCATCAACCCTTCAGGCAACGGCTCATGGAGACAGAGCAACAGAGCACCAAAACTGACCACAGAGGCCCAACTGACCACAGACTGGCCCAACTGACCACAGACTGGCCTAACTGACCACAGACTGGCCTAACTGACCACAGACTGGCCCAACTGACCACAGATACCTAACTGACCACAGACTGGCCCAACTGAGCACAGAGGCCTAACTGACTACAGACTGGCCCAACTGACCACAGATACCTAACTGACCACAGACTGGCCCAACTGACCACAGACTGGCCTAACTGACCACAGACTGGCCCAACTGACCACAGACTGGCCTAACTGACCACAGACTGGCCCAACTGACTACAGACTGGCCTAACTGACCACAGACTGGGCCAACTGACCACAGATACCTAACTGACCACAGACTGGCCCAACTGACCACAGATACCTAACTGACCACAGACTGGCCCAACTGACCACAGATATCTAACTGACCACAGACTGGCCCAACTGACCACAGACTGGCCTAACTGACCACAGACTGGGCCAACTGACCACAGACTGGCCTAACTGACCACAGACTGGCCTAACTGACCACAGACTGGCCTAACTGACCACAGACTGGCCCAACTGACCACAGATACCTAACTGACCACAGACTGGCCCAACTGAGCACAGAGGCCTAACTGACTACAGACTGGCCCAACTGACCACAGATACCTAACTGACCACAGACTGGCCCAACTGACCACAGATACCTAACTGACCACAGACTGGCCCAACTGACCACAGACTGGCCTAACTGACCACAGACTGGCCTAACTGACCACAGACTGGCCCAACTGACCACAGATACCTAACTGACCACAGACTGGCCCAACTGAGCACAGAGGCCTAACTGACTACAGACTGGCCCAACTGACCACAGACTGGGCCAACTGACCACAGATACCTAACTGACCACAGACTGGCCCAACTGACCACAGACTGGCCTAACTGACCACAGACTGGCCCAACTGACCACAGACTGGCCTAACTGACCACAGACTGGCCCAACTGACTACAGACTGGCCTAACTGACCACAGACTGGGCCAACTGACCACAGATACCTAACTGACCACAGACTGGCCCAACTGACCACAGATACCTAACTGACCACAGACTGGCCCAACTGACCACAGACTGGCCCAACTGACCACAGATATCTAACTGACCACAGACTGGCCCAACTGACCACAGACTGGCCTAACTGACCACAGACTGGCCTAACTGACCACAGACTGGCCCAACTGACCACAGACTGGCCCAACTGACCACAGACTGGCCTAACTGACCACAGACTGGGCCAACTGACCACAGATACCTAACTGACCACAGACTGGGCCAACTGACCACAGATACCTAACTGACCACAGACTGGCCCAACTGACCACAGATACCTAACTGACCACAGACTGGCCCAACTGACCACAGACTGGCCTAACTGACCACAGACTGGGCCAACTGACCACAGACTGGCCTAACTGACCACAGACTGGCCTAACTGACCACAGACTGGCCCAACTGACCACAGAGGCCCAACTGACCACAGACTGGCCCAACTGACCACAGACTGGCCCAACTGACCACAGACTGGCCTAACTGACCACAGACTGGCCCAACTGACCACAGAGGCCTAACTGACCACAGACTGGCCCAACTGACCACAGACTGGCCTAACTGACCACAGACTGGCCCAACTGACCACAGACTGGCCCAACTGACCACAGACTGGCCCAACTGACCACAGACTGGCCTAACTGACCACAGACTGGCCTAACTGACCACAGACTGCATCCTTGGCCCATAACCCTCCAAGCCCTTTGGCTCCACGTACCTATCCAAACAGCTCTTAAACAGTGCAATCGTAACCCCCGCTCGCCCCAACCACTCCTCCAGCAGCTCATTCCGGGTACTCACTACCCTCTGTGTAAAAAAGTTAACTCCCAGGCCTCTTCTAAATCTCTCCTCTCTTCTCTTATCTTATATCCATCCCCTTTTGGACTGCCCAACCCTGGGGAAAAGATTTTGACCATTCACCTGGTCCATACCCTTCATAACTTCTGTGAGGTTACCCCTCATGCTCCCGTGCTTCAAGGAGTAAAGATCCAGCATGTCCCACCTCTCCCTATAACTTAAGTCCTCCAATCGAGTCAGCATCTTTGTAAATCGCTTCTGCTCACTCTCCAATGCTTTTCCTATAACAGGGTGACAAAACTGCACAAAAATCTTGCCTGTCTGCCTGGCATTGGGAACAACCACCCCTCATCTCCTCACAGCACTGAAGTCCTCTGGGAAATCTTCCCTCCATCTTGCCCGGACATAACCACCCCACCTTCTCCATTGGGATTGGTTTGATGTGGTCACATAGAGACAGTGAAAATTCTGACTTGAATATTGTTCATGCAGATCAAGTCATTACAGACTGCATTGAACTAGAATAAGGTATAGCAATAACAATGCAGAATAAAGTGTAAAAGCTATTGAAAGAGTGCAGTGCAAGTAAACAACAAAATGCAACATCATAACGAGGTAGATTGTTGAGGCAATGCGCCATCTTAGCGAACAAGAAGTCTGTTCAAGAGTCTGATAGCAGTCGGACAGAAGCTGTCCTTGAGCCTGATGGTATGTGCTTCCTGGTTTTTGTATTTTCTACCAGATGGGAGAAGGGAGAATATCCAGGATATCCGGGGGTCTCTGATAATGCTGGATGCTGACTTCCATTATTCTGGGCTTTAAGTACAAGAACAGGGAGGTTCGGCTGAGGTACCGTGTGCAGTTTTGGTCACACACAAGAAGGATGGGATTGTACTGGAGAAGGTCCAGAGGAGATACATCAGGATATTACCTGGGATGAAGCAGTTCAGTTATGAGGAGAGACTGGGAAGGCTGGGTCTGTTGCCCCTGGAGTGGACAGGGGTCTGACTGAGGTATATAATATTATAAGGAATCTTTCCTCCTTGTCAGAGGTGAATACATCTGGAGGATACAGATGTAGAGTAAAGGGTGGGAGATTTTAGTTTTTGTTTATAGACACAGGCCCTTCTACCCAATTAACCTACTAACCCAGACGTACATCGTTGGAAACCGGAGCATCCGGAGGAAACACACACAGTCATGGGAGAACGTGCAACGTCCTTACACACAGCGGCAGGAACTGAAACCAGACCACTGATTCTGTAATAGCGTTACGCTAACTGCTACACTACTGTGCCAGACCTTTGCCCTTCTTTACAGGGGATCTGAGGCTCGGGATACCTTTCACACCTAGAGAGTTGGGAGTACCTGCAACGCACTCCTGGAGAGAGCAGGGGAAGCAGAGTTGGTAACAGTATTTGGCAAAATGAACACTGAATCTCAAGGTATAGAAGGCTGTGGACTAAGTGCTGGGAGGTGGGGTTAAACAGACAGGTATCCTCAGGTTAGTGTAGACATAGTGGGCCAAATGGCCTGCTTCTATATAATCAGTGACTGGGAAGATGTTGGAGCCCATTATTAAGAACGAGATTTCAGGGTATGTGGAAGTGCATGATAAAATAGGCCGTAGTCAGCATGGTTTCCTTAAGGGTAAATCTTTCCTGACAAATCATTGGAATTCTTTGAGGAAATATCAAACAGGATAGACAAAGGAGAATCGGTGGATGTTTACCTGGATTTTCAGAAGGCCTCTGACAACATGCCACATATGAGGTTGCTTAACAAGATGAGAGCCCATGGTATTACAGGAAGATACTAGCATGAAGATTGGCTGACTGACAGGAGGAAGGAGCGGGAATAAAGGCAGCCTTTCCTGGTTTTCTGCTGAAGACAAGTGGTGTTCACAGGGGTCGGTACTGGGGCTGCTTCTTTTCACATCATATTTATTCAGATGACAGAATCGATGGCTATGTAACCAGGTTTGTGGATGATATGAAGATAGGCAGAGGGGCAGGAGGTGTTGAGTATTCATGGTCTGCAGTAGGATTTAAGACAGATGGGGAGAAGTGGCAGATGGAATATAGTGCAGGGAACTGTATGGTCATGCACTTTGGAGGAAGGAATAAAGGTGTAGACTAATCATATAGATGGAGAGGAAATTCAAAATCAGAGGTGCAAAGGGACTTGGGAGTCCTTCTCAGGATTCTCTAAAGGTTAGCTTGCAGGGTGAGTTGGCAGTAAGGAAGGAAAATGCAATGCTTATATTCATTTCAAGAGGACTAGAGTATAAAAGCAAGGATGTAACGCTGATGTTTTATAAGGCATTGATCAGACTGCACTTGGAGTATTGTGAGCAGTTTTGGGCTGTACAAACGTACAAAGTCCTTAGAGGCAGTGGCAGGAATTGATCCTGGGTCAGTGTTACTGTAAACTGTTATGCTAACCACTGCACTACCATTTACTCTGCATTATAATTGATTTACCATGTATGATCTCAACGCACTATGAAATGAATTGATCTGTATGAACAGTATGCAAGGCAAACCTTTCACTCTATCTTCGTATCTGTGACAATAACAAACCAATTTCCGTTTCTGTGCTCAATGATTCTATGGTTTGAGCAGTCTTGTCACACTAACTAACCCGTGAAGATCAGGCGTTGTTCTGGTCAATTAGAGGACACAGGATACTGTACTCACTATGGACTGATGTTGCTGTAGTTGTGAAGATTGACGGCTGCTGTGATCCCACATATAATCAGAGGAATGCCTCCTGCGATGAGATAGAACCTGCGCAGAGAGACAGAGAGAAGACATTCAAGATCTGCGGTGAGCCTCAGACACCTTGAGCTGTAACACACACAAAATGCTGGAGGTAGCATCTGTGGAAATTAACAAGCAGTCAACGTTTCAGGCCAAGACCCTCCATCAGCACTGGAAAGGAAGGGGAAACACACCAGAATAGAAAAGGTGGGGGGAGTGGAAGGAATAAAGATAGAAGGTGATAGGTGAAGACTGGTGGGTCGGGGGGGGGGGGGGAATGAAGTAAGAAGCTGGGAGGTGATAGGTGGAAAAGGCAAAGGGCTAGAGAAGAAAGAATCTGATAGGAGAGGAGACTGGGCCATGGGAGAAAGGGCACCAGAGGTGACAGGCAGGTAAGGAGAAGAGGAGAGGTAAAAGGCGAGCTGGAGTGGGGAATGGCAGATGATGGAAGAGCGAGCAGAAAAATTACCGGAACTGTTGGCGCTGGAAGCATAGTGACATTTGCGAGCTGCCCCTGCACATCCTTGGACGGTGTTGGACATTGCTGCAAACAACATGTTTCCATGTACATGTGACAAGCAAAGCTAATGTTTTTAAAATGTCAACTGCTCGAAGGGTCTCAGCCTGTTTCCAGCATCTGCAGGTTCTGGTGTTTATAATTAATTTTGAACAATGCCTTCGTGTTGGTCCAAAACTAAATAAGCTTTGTGCAAAACTTACTGAGCTAGAAATTACTTTTGTTTTATGCATCTTAAATTAATATGGATGGGTGACAACCTTATTCAGCTAATTGAATTAAACTAAAGGCACCTGGAGAGAGGAAGTTACTGAGTTTTGTTAGTGAACTCACGTCCTTTCTCTCTGTATCTCAGCTAACGAGATACTCGTCTTTTCTCTCTTTTTAATCATTGTATTTCAGTTAACAAGATACGAATCTGGAAAAATTTGGACGGTGTTCTGAGGACCCGAAGTTATCTTACTCCAGTCGCAAGATAATTATTAAAAATAAGAACACTTAGTAATTTCAACGATTGAATAATTCAGGGATCTGAGGAATTGAGGAACTATGATATCTGGGATTTGAGGGATTTTGTTCTTTTTAATCAACCTTTGGTGATTCGATGTGGCAGAACTAAGCCGAGGCAGAGTTGATGCTGAGCCCAGACCCGAGAGCAAGGAAAGACCCAAGGTTTGATTGATTTGAGCACTGGACCAAAGTGGAAATGTCAGGTATGGGCCAAATCAAGATAGCAGGGCCCAGGCCCAAGATCGTATCAAAGTGGCAGGACCCAGGACTGACAGCAAGGAAAGACCCAAGGTTTGATTGATTTGAGCACTGGACCAAAGTGGAAATGTCAGGTATGGGCCAAATCAAGATAGCAGGGCCCAGGCCCAAGATCGTATCAAAGTGGCAGGACCCAGGACTGACAGCAAGAAAAGACCCAGAGTTTGGACGATTTGAGCATTGGGTCACATTGAAGAGGTGAGGGTTCCGGGGCCGGAGGCGAGGGATGGGCCAGGTCAGCTTGCTGCTCTGTGAGGTTTACTCTTCTGTGCACAAACTGCAACTAATGCCTCCTGAATCACCTGCAGCTGGTTGTGGATTCACTTTTGTGTACTTCAGTTCTGATGCAATTTGCTTCCTTTTATTGTTTGCGTGATTTGGTTTTTTTTTTGTCTCTGCACATCAGGTATATGATGGTCTTTTTAAAAATGTGTTCTGTTGGGTTTTGTGGCTGACTAGAAGGAGATGAATCTCAAGGTTGTATAGAGCGGACATACTTTGATAATAAATGAACTTTGAAGAGAAAAATACAAATGAGATTTTAAATGTTAAAGTCAACAGAAATCTTTCTGAAGTGACAAATTAATCCCCTGGATCTTTAAGCACACTCTTTTGATTCAAAAATAACAGGCGTCCTCCCTAACTATTATGAAGTGTAACAAGAGATAGATCTAGTTTAAAAAAAATTAAAATCTTATCTGCAGACAACAAAGGACAGATCTTGGGACCATTTGAATTTAAGACTTTGTCAGAGGTCGAGATTTAACCCAATCACAATTGTTATTTCTTCAGAGCAAAATACACGACAAAATCCACCTTAAATAAACAATCCATTTTTGAGTAAAACGAAAGAAATAGGAGTGATTTCTGGGGGGTTTCTGCATAATTTTTTTGTTGGGGAAATAATGATAAATTTGACAAAACCTGTCAGTTCAATCAGATTTAGATTTGAATTCAAAGATTAGAAGACAGCACAGAATACCAGGAATTTTCTCAAACTTAACTCAAACAAAATGTTCCAATAAATTGGACCAAGTTGAAATATCTCATCAAAGCCTAAAATGTGTCATGAACACATGGTACTACATCCAACAGATCATTTGTCAAACTTGAAAGATTTGAGAACACAGTGAGCCAAAGCTTCATTTTGAGCTGTCCGTTGCCACAGTTCCTGAGAACATCTTGGCTGGCGACAACATTCCGAAGGTGTAACGGATCAGACTTGCAGAGTTCCAGTATGGAAACCAGCCTTTAGGTTTAATATCATCAGCATAAGTCGTGAAGACAACAAATTTCACGATATATGCTGGTGATATTAAATCTGATTTTGATTTTGACATATCCATGCATTCCCAAGATAGTCCCGTTTGCCTGCATCTGGCTCATATTCTCTGAATCCTTCCCATTTGTATTTTTCATATACAGTGTATATTCACTTAAAGGATGAGGGCTTTGCAGGCTGAGTCACTTCTTTTTGTTTTAAAGGAGGAGGCAGTGAGCTGGCTTCTTGAGCCATTGTAATCCTGGTCTACCCACAATGCATTACCTCAATGAACTTGTCCAAACATCACTGAAACATTTCTCCTGGATTTCCCCTCACCCTAAACCTTGTTCCAGACACAAGACCTAGGTGCAGAACTACGCCATTCTGCCCAGAGTCTACTCTGCCATTCAATCAAGGCCGATTCACCAACCCTCTCGGCCCCATTCTCCTGCCTTCTCGTCACTTCTGACGCCCTGATTAATCAAGAATCTATCAACCTCGGCCTGAAATACACCCAAATCACAATTGGACTCCACAACTATCGGTGGCAATAAATTCCACAGATCAACCACCCTCTAGATAAATAAATTTTTCCTCATCCCGGAAAAAAGATTTACCATCCAATTTATCTTCAGCAGTCATGATTTTATAAATCTCTATGCCACTCCTCATGATTTTATAAATCTCCATGTCACCCGTCAACCTCATTCACTCCAAGGAAAATAGTCCCAGCCTTTTTCTGATAACTCAACCCTCCACTCCCAGACTAAAACTATGGGTTCACTTATGAATTGGAAAGCAAATTGCAAAGTTCCAATAACTTTCACCCTGTTCTACCCTGTCCAAGTTGTCAACATCTGGGAATTCACGGCTTCAAGGGAAGTGGAAACACATTTGAAAGATGCCCAAGGAGAGTACAGAAATCAGCTTTAGTTATCACATGTACGTGAGATGTGTTCTCTGCATCAACACTGCCACAGGCTGACAACGTGCTGCAGGTGCTGTCACACTCCCAGTGCCAACACAGCAAGCCTGCAGCCCACTAACCCTAACCGGGAGGTCTTTGGAATGTGGGAGGAAACCCATGCAGTCAGGGGGTAATGTTCAAATTCCTTAAATGCACAGGCGGAAAGTGAAAGCTGATTTTTCGATTGCTGACGCTGTACGGCATTACACTAATCGCCGTACTACCATGCCATCCTATGGGGGAAGTAATCGTGGATTATGGGGCAAAGGAGGGTTATGGGGTAAAGGTGGGTTATGGGGTATAAAAGTGGGTTATGAGGGTAGCTGGCTGGTAGTGTAGTGGCATCGGTGCTGGACCTCGGAGCGAAGGCTCCTAAGTTCGAATCCAGCCGGCTCCCTTGCACACTTTCCATCCGTGCTGGGCTGAGCATCGAGCTAGCAACTCGGCCTCGTAAAAACAAAACCTGCTAAAAACACGACAGCGTCCCCATGACTCCGCTCAGAGTTAAGGGCTTTCTTCTTCTTCTATGGGGTAAAGATGGGTTATGGGGTAAAGGAGGGTTATGGGGTAAAGGTGGGTTATGGGGTAAAGGAGGGTTATGGGGTAAAGACGAATCATGGGATGGACTGGACCCATGGGCAAAAAGTGTAAGATCTCTGATTTTTTCAACAGCTCCTCCGTACCTGAGCATTGGCCGCTGTGCGGGGGCTGGAAGCTCGAGTTCGTGTTGTCGTTGCAAATTCTGTGTTGCTTCTTTGTAAATGACTCTTGCTGAAACTCCAATCCAGAGCAGAGTTGAGAGGGATGAGTAATGCAGGAGAATCCCTACCTGGGAAAAGATGGGAGTCACAGATAAAACCAGCATTCTTTTCCCCAGCCCTTCACAGCAAATGTTCAATGTAAATTTATTACCAATGTACACAACATACGTTGAAGACTATCAAATGTTGAAAGGCCTAGATAGAGTGCACATGGAGAGGATGTTCCCTACAGTGGGAGAGTCTGGGATCAGAGTGCACAGCCTCAGAACAGAAGGATGTATATTTAGAATGGAGATGAGGAGGAATTCCCTTGTGAGTCTGTGGAATTCGTTGCCACAGTTAATAAATTCTTGATTAGTCAGGGCATTAAAGGTTATGGGAAGAAGACGGGAGAATGGGGTTAAGAAGGAAATGCATCAAACATGATGGAATGGTGGAGCAGACTCGATGGGTCAAATGGCCTCATTCTGCTCCTATGTTTTAAGGTCTTATGAACTTATATACTACCTTGAGATTCTTTTTTTGCAGGCATTTACAGGAAACAAGAAGGAAATACTAAAATAGGCTAATACCAGGCGGCATAAGTTTAAGGTGATTAGATGGAAGTATAGGGAGGGATGTCAGAGGTTGGCTTTTACACAGAGTGGTGGGTGTGTGCAGCACACCGCCAGGGTGATGATACAGGCAGGTACATTAGGGACATTTAAGAAGCTATTAAATAAGCATGTAGCCCATGGTATTACAGGAAAGATTCTAGCATGGATAAAGCAGTAGTAGATTGGCAGGAGGCAAAGAGTGGGAATAAAGGGAACCCTTTCCAGTTGGCACAGGGGTCTATTTTGGAACGAATTCATTTTACGTTATACGTCAATGATTTGGGTGATGGAATTGATGGCTTTGTTGCAAAGTTTGCAGATGATATGAAGATAGGTGGAGGGGCAGGTAGTTCTAAGGAAGTAGAGAGAATACGGAAGGACTTAGACAGATTAGAAGAATGGGCAAAGAAATGGCAGATGGAATAGTGTTAGGAAGGGTATGGTCATATACTTTGGTAGCAAAAATAAAAGGGTTGATTACTGCCTAAAAATGGAGAGAAAATACAAAAAAACTGAGGTGCAGAGGGACTTGGGAGTCCTTGTGCAGGATTCCCAAAAGGTTAACTTGCAGGTTGAGCCTGCGGTGAGGAAGGCAAATGCAATGTTAGCATTCATTTCAAGAGGACTAGAATATAAAAGCAAGGATGTAATGTTGAGATTTAATAAAGCCCTGGTGAAGCTTCACTTGGAGTATTGTGAGCAGGTTTGGGCCCCTTATCTCAGAAAGGATGTGCTGAAACTGGAGAGGGTTCAAAGGAGGTTCATGAAAATGATTTCAGGATTGAATGGCTTGTCATATGAAGAGTGTTTGGTGGCTCTGGGCCTGTGTTCACTGGAACTCAGAAGAATAAGGGGTGACCTCAATGATACCTATTGAACGATGAAAGGCCTTTATAGAGTGGATGTAGAGAAGATGTTTCCTATGATGGGAGAGAGGAGTGTCCTTTGAGAACAGAGATGGGGAGAAATTTCTTTAACCAGAGAGTGGTGAATCTGGTGAATTCTTTGCCACAGGCAGCTGTGGGAGCCAAGTCTTTATGTATATTTAAGGCAGAGGTTGATAGATTCTTGATTGGTCATCAGGGAATGAAGGGATACTGGGAGAAGGGCAGAGATTGGGGCTGAGAGAAAATTACGGTAGATCAGCCATGATGAAATGGCAGAGTAGACTCGATGGGCCAAATGCCCTAATTCTGCTCCTGTATATTATGGATTTTAGACTTACAGATGATAGAAAAACAGAGGGCTATGTGGGAGGGAAGGGTTAGTACCTTTCCCAGAACAGTAGCTTCAAAGGTTTATTCATTATCAAAGCATGTATCCATAGACAACTCTGAAATTTGTGTTCTCCAGACAGCCACGAAACAATAAAAGAACAGAAAAAGTCAGCACAAGATTCTGGGCCAAAGGACCAGTACTGTGCTGTGGTGTTCGATGTCCTTTGTTAAAAACAATTGAATTTGTGAAAAACTACACACAAACAAAGACTGGCAATCAGTGATACTGAGAACATGAGTTGTAAAGAGTCCTTGGAAGTGAGTCTGTAGATCACAGAATCAGTTCAGAGTTCATGCCAACCGTTGTGTGGCAAGCCCCACAGCGAAGACGACCAGGTCACCTGTGTCCGTTATATTGGCTAAGGGAAAAACTGGCCAGGACAAGGAGAAGAGGACAATGAAAACTCTTAATGCCCACTTGACTGAGTAAATGAGACCTTAATTTGATTATTATTTAAATAGTAAAAAATTGCAGCATGCTGCTGTGCAGAGGGACTGCTTGTGCATGAATCACAAAAGGTTGGTTTGCAGGTGCAGAAGGCTATCAAGAAGGCAAATGGGATGCTGGCCTTCATTGCTAGAGGGATTGAATTTAAAAGCATGGAAGTTATGCTGCAACTGTACAGGGTACTGGTGAGGCCACACCTGAAGTACTGTGTGCAGTTCTGGTCTCCTTACTTGAGGAAGGATATACTGGCTTTGGAGGCGGTGCAGAGGAGGTTCACCAGGTTGATTCCAGAGATGAGGGGGGTTAGACTATGAGGAGAGATCGAGTTGCCTGGGACTGTACTTGCTGGAATTCAGAAGAATGAGAGGAGATCGTATACAAATATATAAAATTATGAAAGGGATAGATAAGATAGAGACAAAAAAAGTTGCTTCCATTGACAGATGAGACTAGAACTAGGGGCCATAGCCTCAAGATTTGGGAGAATAGATTTAGGACAGAGATGAGGAGGAACTGCTTTTCCCAGAGAGTGGTGAATCTGTGGAATTCTCTGCCCAATGAAGCAGTGGAGGCTACATCAGTAAATATATTTAAGACAAGTTTGATCGGATTTTTGCATAGTCGGGGAATTAAGGGTTAAGGGGAAAAGGCAGGTAGGTGGAGATGAGTCCATGGCCAGATCAGCCATGATCTTATTGAATGGTGGAGCAGACTCAACCGGACATATGGTCTACTCCTGCTCCTATTTTTATGTTCTTATGTTCTTAACTGAAAGGCATCACCTACATCAGTGCAGCTCAGCCTCTGTAGTTGAAAGATTAGCGTTATTTGTCACATGTGGAGTGAAATGTGTCATTTGCATCAAATCAAGTCAGTATGCATTGTGCTGGGCAGCCCACAAGTGTCACTGTGCCTCCAGTGCCGACACAGCATACCCACAACTCCTTAATCCTCAGCTGTAGGCCTTTGGAAAGTGGGAAGAAACCCACACAGTCACGGGGAGAACATACAAACCCCTTACAGACAACGGTGGGAATTGAACCAGTCCCAGTATAAAATCTAATAGTGTCACGGACCCCAGCTCTATCCCACACCCAACCACAGTCCGCTCACACTCCAGACCAGATTGAAAAGGTCAGGGCCAGTGGCAAGGGACGAGCTGGTTCAGCTTGCTGCTCCAGGAGGCCGAGGTGCCTCTGTGCTGAACGGGTGCCGCGGCCTGCAGCCAGCGGGATCAGCAACTGTGGTGACGGGCTTCATGGCTCTGGACTCACTTTCCTGAACTTCAGCTGTTTACACAGTTTGATTTATTTCTGCACATTGGGTGTTTGACGGTCTCTTTTTAACGAGCTCTGTTGGGTTTCTGCGCTTTTTGGCTGCCTGTAAGGAGACGAATCTCAAGGTTGTATTAGTGTACATACTTTAATGAGAAATCAATACTCTGATTGTTCTAAAATCCTGAAAGTTCACGATCAGATGTTGGATTATTGTTTCTGTGCAAAGGTACCGACACAATTCTCACATTCTACAGGCAGATGACACTCAGATTCAGAGTAACTGTTGTCAAACATTCCAACACCAACATAGCATGCTCACAATCCCTGTCAGCACAATAAAACATCCCAGTGACGAAGCAACATCAACCAAACAAGCCCCTTTCCTCCCTTCCACCCAGACGCACACACAGGCCTCTAACCCCTGTGGCCTCCAGCGGACTCGGATTTCCAGGCATTGGGCCTTTGACTTCCCCACTGGACTCAGAGATTCACGGACTTGGTGCTCGACATCTTGGTTTCCAATCTCTTTGTTGACACCAGCCCGCCGAGGCCCTGATCTGAACCACAGCTAAGCTTCGAACAAAGTGATCCCCTGCTTATTCAATAATTGAAGCTCACCATCTCATGTACCATAGTAAAATACTGATGCGCCATCAATAACTCACTCTGAGACGTAAGAAGCGAGGTATCGGCTTTTATTGACTGGAAGAATGAACAACACTACATCCTGGAGAATGAGGTTGGGCTCAGGCCTCAATCGCCTTTATACAGGGGTCTGTGGGAGGAGCCACAGGAGCAGTCCAGACAGGTATATGTAGTTCACCACAAATACCCTGAACTTATCTTTGCTCCACACATGACAGGAACCGCTGAACTCGGGAAAAGACAAACACCAGGCAGGTTTGACACTCACCACTTGGCAGAGCAGAACATACTCTTTACGGTTGATACCACCACTGAACACAGCACAGGTCATGGAGATGTGGAACCAGAGGTTTAGTAACATGTGCCAGCTCTTCCTCGAGATCCGGATTGTGCTAAAAGAGCCGGAGGAGGAGGAGATTAATTAAACAGTGCACACAGACACATTGTACCCCACTACTGTGAAATCCTTGGAATACCATGGAATGATTGAACAGTAGCAGATCATTCAGCCCCACGAGCCTGGTCCAATACTCAGCACGATCATGTCTGACCCTCCTTTTAAAGATAAAGATTAGCTTTATTTGTCATATGTACATCAAAAAAGACAGTGAAATGCATTGTTTGCATCATTGTGTTTTTACAGGGTCGCCTGTAAATGTCATCACGCTTCTGGCAACTTACTAACCCTAACTGTTACATCGTTGGAATGTGGGAGGAAACTAGAGCACCCATGGGGAGTCATGTTATTCCCAGTCAAGGGGAGAACTGTTATTCCCACTGACCCTCACCCAGACCATAGCTCTCCATACCCCTCCCATCCATGTAACTATCTAAATAAGTTCAAATAGAACTTGCATCCACCACTTCCACTGGCAGCTTGTTCCACACTCTCACCACCCTCTCAGTGAAGTTCTCCTCATGTTCCCCTTAAATATTTCACCTTTCACTCTTAACCCATGACCTCTAGTTCTAGTCTCACCAAACGACAGTCACTTGTTGTGGACCCAATGTAGAACATGGCAGAGAGAGCGGTCAAGGGTCTGTGATAAGGTGGGTGGCGGGTGGGGGGGGGGGGCAGAGATGGAAGTGGTTTGAGGTGGAGGCCATAAGTCTCTATTGCTATCGAT
The DNA here is from genome assembly GCF_048418815.1 of Hemitrygon akajei. Taxonomy (NCBI): domain Eukaryota; kingdom Metazoa; phylum Chordata; class Chondrichthyes; order Myliobatiformes; family Dasyatidae; genus Hemitrygon; species Hemitrygon akajei. Next base: position 221,202,210 of record NC_133124.1, on the reverse strand, counting down.
GCAATGCTCCTCAAACAGGATGAAGAGGTCAATACTCCCCAATGCCATTAGGCTTTACAATTCTACCGCCAGGAGTAAGATATGTTAAAGTGCCGGGGTTGATTGTATTTAATGTATTTAAGTAAACTACTTAAGAACTTTTTAAAAGCTATTATTAATGCTTTTGGAGAGAGTGATTTAGATGCATATCATATTTTTACTGAGTTAAGTATTGTATGTAATTAGTTTTGCTACAACGAGTGTATGGGACATTGGAAAAAATGTTGAATTTCCCCATGGGGATGAATAAAGTATCTATCTATCTATCTATCAAAATCACGATAAACATTGTTGCTGAATTACGGAAAACACACAAAGGCAAGCCAGAGGCCACATTTCAATAAGAGTTTGAGGAGATCTGTTTGCCATCAAAGACTCCAGCAAACTGCAACAGACGTACTGTGCGGAGCATTTGAACTGGCTGCATCACTATCTCGTGTAGAGGGGCCACTGCACAGGATTGGAAAAAGCTGCAGAGGGTTGCAAAGTACGCCATCTCCATCATGGGCATTAGCCTCCCCAGCACCAAAGTCACCTTCAAAAGACAATGTCTCAAAAAGGCAACATCCATCATTGAAGACCCCATCACTCAGGACATGACCTCTTCTCATTACTACCATCAAGGAGGAGGTACAGGAGCCTTAGTGTTTTAGGAACAGCTTCTTCCCCTCTACCATCGCATTTGTGAATGGACATTGAATGCATGAACACTACTTCTATTTTTGGCTCACTTTCTGTACTATTTATTTATATATATAAATCTATAAAAATATTATATATATATATATAAATTACAATAAGATACCTTATAATTTATGGTAAATTGTTAATGTAGTGCACAGTACTGCTGCCACAAAACAATAAATCTCACGACACGTCAGTGATAATAAACCTGGTATTAACTCTCGAGTTCCCTATACTAAGCCTAACCACTAACATACAGTATTTGAATTGAGTGATCGATATCAAGCAGTACCCCGAGTAAAGCTGAGTATAAATGGCCGAGCGGAAGCATGTTCATACAGAGACACAGCAGCCCACTTGGGGACAATGCCCTGGTGGCTACAAACACTGCCTGCCCTATCTCTCTGGACGGCAGCAATTCAGCAGAGCTGGGATGGGTGACTTACTTGTGCCTCAGGATGTAGGCAACGATGGCGGTGACGAGGCAGAGGAAGAGGAACACGGTGCAGGTGTAGATGACCGGGTGAAGAATCGGTATGCTCTCGTGGACTGGAACAGACTGGTTGCCTATCCTCTGCAAAAGAGACAGAGTGAGAGAGTGACAAACCTGATACAACATTCAGCTGCACTTTTCCAAACACATTCCTCAGACACGGATATGGGAACGTGGAACAAGGACTCGGCCACTTGGTCACTCCAGCCTGTTGCATCATTCATTGAGAATTTGGCTGATCTGTGACAATCTCAGTCTCCTTCCTACATTAATGCTTCCAATAGTCTCACAGGCCTCTTACACGCTCAGTGGCCACTTTATTGGGTACACCTGTAATCCTGCAAATACCTAACCAGCCAATCATGTACCAGCAGCTCAATGCATAGAAGCAAGCAGGCAGAGTCAAGCTGTTCATTTGTTGTTCAGACCAAACATCAGAATGGAGAAAACTTGTGATATAAGGGACTTTGGCCATGGAATAATTGTTGGTACAGGCACGTGGGGACAATGCCCTGTTGCTTTGAATGTGGCTGCAAACACTGCCTTCCTGGTTTGAGCAGCTCAGAAATTGATTTTCAAACACAACCATCTCTAGAGTTTACAGAGAATTGTGCGAAAAACAAAACCCATCCATGAGTGATTGTTCTGTGGGTTAAAATGCCTGGTTAATGAGAGAGGTCAGAGGAGAATGGCCAGACTAGTTCAAGCTGACAGGAAGGGGATAATAACTCAAGTAACCATGTGTTACAACAGCGGTGTGCAGAAGAGCATCTCTGAACGCACAACACGTCGAACTTTGAAGAGGATGGGCCACAGCAGCAGAAGGCCACACCATGACCACTCCTCTACCTAATAAGGTGAACACTGAGTGTATTTTCTCATGAAGTTGAAGAATGCCATTCTGCCTGTGGAGTCCATGTCAGCTCTCAGAGCAATCTCATCAGTCCCACTGCCTCACCTGTTCCCATCAGCTGCCTGATTCATCCACACACTGAGGGCAATTCACAGAGGCCAACCAACCTACTGGCACGTGGGGGAAGGCCAAAGCACCAAGGGGAAACCCACACTGCGAAAGAAAGAACGTGCAGACTCCAGACCGACAGCACCAGAGATGAAGATGTGAGGCAGGAGAGTGCTGGCGGTGGACAAGAGCTTGCCTTATTAGCAGGAGTGGAGCAACCAAAGGTGAGGATTTTAGAATCAGCAGCAGTGAGTAGGCAAATGGACACCAGGTGATGGGTGAACGATAAATGCAGGAGATTGGAAATCCAGAGCAACACACACAACACGCCAGGCCAGGCAGCATCTATGGAGAGTCAGTGTTTCAGGCCGACACCATTCATCTGGACTGGAAGAAAGGGCGGGGGGGCAGAAGCCAGAATAAAGTGGTGTGAGCGGGAGGAATACAAGCTGGCAGGTGATAAGTGAGATGAGGTGAGGGGGAAGGTGGGTGGGTGGGAAGGGAGGATGAAGTGAGAAGCTGGCAGGTGATAAGTGAGATGAGGTGAGGGGGAAGGTGGGTGGGTGGGAAGGGAGGATGAAGTGAGAAGCTGGCAGGTGATAAGTGAGATGAGGTGGGGGGGAAGGTGGGTGGGGAGGGAGGGAGGATGAAGTGAGAAGCTGGCAGGTGATAAGTGAGATGAGGTGAGGGGGAAGGTGGGTGGGTGGGAAGGGAGGATGAAGTGAGAAGCTGGCAGGTGATAAGTGAGATGAGGTGAGGGGGAAGGTGGGTGGGTGGGAAGGGAGGATGAAGTGAGAAGCTGGCAGGTGATAAGTGAGATGAGGTGAGGGGGAAGGTGGGTGGGTGGGAAGGGAGGATGAAGTGAGAAGCTGGCAGGTGATAAGTGAGATGAGGTGGGGGGGAAGGTGGGTGGGGAGGGAGGGAGGATGAAGTGAGAAGCTGGCAGGTGATAAGTGAGATGAGGTGGGGGGGAAGGTGGGTGGGTGGGTGGCGAGGGAGGATGAAGTGAGAAAGGGAAGGGCAGAAAAGGTAAAGGACTGAAAAAGGAGGAATCGGATATGAGAGGACAGTGGACCATGGGAGAAAAGGGAGGAGGAGGGGAACCAGACGGAGGTGATAGGCAGGTGAGGAGAAGAGAAGGGGTGAGAGGGGACCAGGTGGGGAATGGAAAGAGAGAGAAGGGGAGAAGGGTAATTACCAGAAGTTAGAGAATTTGTTGTTCACGGTTACGAGGTGTTGCTCCTCCAGTCTGAGTTTGGCCTCGTCGTGACAGAAGAGGAGCCGTGGACAAACGTGTTAGAATGGGAGTCAGAAGTTGAAGTATAAAGGGTAGCCCGGGGAGGCTTGTGTCTATTAATGGGCTGGATTCCCACACCAAGAGGCTGGATGGGAAACTCTCCAAGCAGCCACTTGGAAGGCTTGGTGGCCAGAGTCCTGTCCCAGCCTGCTGCCTCCCGCTTCCCCCCACCCCTCTACGTAGAATCCTGGCACATTCTCACCTTCAGCACGGCCACGTTACTGAACTGCCGGCACCACAGCGTGCTGACGTTGCCATTGGTGTGGGCGATCTGGCATCCCGCAGCCTGCCAGCCGCCAAGGCCACCCAGGAGGTCGAAGTTCCAGTGGGCCGCGACCTGGTCCTCTCCCGGCTGCCAGTGACGCAGAGACACCAGGAGGGGATCGGTGAGCGCGCCCACGCCACAGCCACCTGTATAGCACGGAAGAGCAGGAAGGAAACAGGAATCAAAGCACACGCACTTGCACCCTTGCTGCCCACACTGAAAGGAGCACTGCACAGGAAACCAGCATCCATCTTCAAAGACCCCCACTATCCAGACTATGTTCCCTTCTCAGAAAGAAGATACTGAAGCCATTGCCCCACACCAGCAGGTTCAGGAACAGTTATTACCCTTCAACCATTAGACTCCTGAATCGGTGCAGACAACTTCACTAATCTCAACTCTGAACTGATTCCACAACCAACAAACTCCCTCACAAGGGCTCGACAATCTCTATACTATTTATATAATAACATAATCGAAGGGAGGTGAGAGCATGGAACGAGCTGCCAGACGAAACTACGGATGTGGGTTTGATCTCAGTTTTCAACAGGAATGGCAGAGGTATGTATGGTTTCTCATATATTCTACTGTATTTCTTTATTTTGCTGTGAATGCCTGCAAGAAAATGAATCTCAGGGTAGCATATGGTGTGACGTACAGTACTGTGCCAAAGTCATATATACAGCTAGGGTGCCTAAGACTTCAGCAGAGTATTGTAGTAACTTTATGTATTGCACTATACTGCTGCCATAAAAAAAACAAATGTCATGATAGATGTGAGAGATGATAAACCTGATTCTGATCTGGGTCTCTATTGTGGATCGAGAGTGGGATGGAGGCAGGGAATGGGGAAGGGAAAGGGAGAGGAGAGGGAGTGGGAAGCATCAGAGAGACATTCTGTAATGATCAATAAACCAATTGCTCGGAATCAAATGACCTTGCCTGGTGTCTGCACTGGCACTCCTTCGCTGCCACCTGTCCCACACCCTTCCTGTGGCACTGCACCCTTGCCATTCCCAACATCCTTCGCTTTTGTTAGATTTACAAACTCGCTCTCCGCTCCACATTGACAAATACAGCACTGTACAGAAGTCTTAGGCACACTGACTGTATATATCCGCCAAAGTTGTTTGCAGAGTACTGCATGCAGTTTGATAATAAATTTACTTTGACTTTGACCTCAACCCAAGTGCCCACAAGTCCCCCAAATCCACTCACCTGTACCAAGTGTTCTCTGAACCCTCTCACCTGTACAAGGTGTCCCCTGAACCCTCTCACCTGTACTAGGTGTCCCTCGAATCCACTCACCTGTACTAGGTGTCCCCGAATCCACACACCTGTACTAGGTGTCCCCGAATCCACACACCTGTACTAGGTGTCCCTCGAATCCACTCACCTGTACTAGGTGTCCCTGAATCCACTCACCTGTACTAGGTGTCCCTCGAATCCACTCACCTGTACTAGGTGTCCCCCGAATCCACTCACCTGTACTAGGTGTCCCCCGAATCCACTCACCTGTACTAGGTGTCCCCCGAATCCACTCACCTGTACTAGGTGTCCCCCGAACCCACTCACCTGTACTAGGTGTCCCCCGAACCCACTCACCTGTACTAGGTGTCCCCCGAACCCACTCACCTGTACTAGGTGTCCCCCGAATCCACTCACCTGTACTAGGTGTCCCCGAATCCACTCACCTGTACTAGGTGTCCCCCGAATCCACTCACCTGTACTAGGTGTCCCCCGAATCCACTCACCTGTACTAGGTGTCCCCCGAATCCACTCACCTGTACTAGGTGTCCCCCGAATCCACTCACCTGTACTAGGTGCCCTCGAACCCACTCACCTGTACTAGGTGTCCCCGAATCCACTCACCTGTACTAGGTGTCCCCGAATCCACTCACCTGTACTAGGTGTCCCCTGAACCCACTCACCTGTACTAGGTGTCCCCGAATCCACACACCTGTACTAGGTGTCCCCGAATCCACACACCTGTACTAGGTGTCCTCGAATCCACTCACCTGTGCCAGCGAAGATGACAGGCGTTGATGGGCTCCTTTCTTTTCCATGATCCGCGAGGTTGGAAGAGTTGCCCGTGCTGGGGAATAGTTTGCCGTTGCGGAAAGCCACAAACTGCAGCCAGCAGCTGGAATTCTTGTGGCTTGGAGACGAGGAGGAGTGAGCAAAGAGAGCGGGCGGCAGCTGGACAGAGGCCAGAGCAATGCTGTTCTGCGAGATGGAGAGAGGCAGCAGGTCACAGGGTTACTAAGCAGGGCAACAACCCCTTCAGCCAAACTCACCATTGCTGACATTAGATTTACCCGATCTCGCCCCATCTCCCAGCGTTTGGCCCAGATCCTTCTAAACCTCTCCTATCCACGTATCGGTCCAAATGTTGTACCACTTTATTCCATATAGCCTCCTCCCTCTGTGTGGAAAACTTACCCCACAGATCCCCTTTAAATCTTTCCCCTCTCATCGTAAATCTCTGTCCTCTAGTTTTAGACACAAATACAAAAAGGGAAATGGGTTGGGGGGAGAGGAGATACATCTCTACCAAAGGAGGTGTAAGGCACTCCTTCCCTCCACTAGCCTGCAGGTCACCCTTGGGCAAGGCGTAGCACCTGTTTAGCACCCGATCAGGGTCATGTGAAGCCATGGGATCAGGTGGTGGATGGTGGTATGAGCAGCCGGTGCAGATCACAAGTCCTGGTTATGTGATCACTGACACCAGGCAGACAATCTCTGAGAGTATTGATAATGGCCGGGGTCACCCATCTAGTAAAGACACTGCCCAGAAGAAGGCAATGGCAAAACACTTCTATAGAAAAATTTGCCAAGAACAATCATGGTCATGGAAAGACCATGATCACCCATGTCATGTGACAAGGCACATAATGAACAAGTGAACAAACAATGGGATAAAGACTGTGACCATCCACCTTATCTACACCCCTGAAGGCTTTGTAAACCTTTATCAGGTCACCCTTCAGTTTCCTTCAGAGAAAACAGTCCCAGACTATCCGGTCTCTCCTCGTAACTCAAGCCCTACCATCTCAGTGGTATCGTTGTGAATCTCATCTACATCATATCTGTCCTTGACCAGTTCCACACCCGCTCCGAGTCTGATCCTAACTCTACACCCAGTCCCATCGAGTCACCTTGACAGGGAAGTGCCTCAGGGAGCTGTTGATGCTACCAGTGCTGCACCGGAACTGGAGGGGGTGAGGGACGCCTCGCGCCTGTCCCTCGAGGCTGCTCACTACCAGTCTGCGCTGGAATGCAGTGCAGCTGAGGCCGCTGTAGCTGGCTGGCTTCACCAGGAATGCCTCCAGTGCAATGTTTGCGGATACCTGCGGACAGAGAGCGTAGCATGAGTGGTGGCACCAGGCACGGGCAGGGCCGGATGGGCGGGGGGGAGGTCACTGGTGGGTAAACACAGGATGGGGAGGGGGTCAGCAGAGGGAACCAGAGGGGCAAGGTCCCTGGGGTTCTACCTGTAGAGGGGGCAAGTGGGACAGGGACCCCTGTGTGTTGGCAGCCCAAGGGTGGTGGGACAAGGGTTCCCAGGGTGTTGAACTCACATAGAAACACAGAAAATAGGCGCAGGAGTAGGCCATTCGGCCCTTCGAGCCTGCACCACCATTCAGTATGATCATGGCTGATCATCCAACTCAAAACCCTGTACCTGCTTTCTCTCCATACCCCCGATCCCTTTAGCCACAAGGGCCATATCTAACTTCCTCTTAAATATAACCAATGAACTAGCCTCAACTGTTTCCTGTGGCAGAGAATTCCACAGATTCACCACTCTCTGTGTGAAGAAGTTTTTCCTCATCTCGGTCCTAAAAGGCTTCCCCTTTATCCTTAAACTGTGACCCCTCGTTCTGGACTTCCCCAACATCGGAAACAATCTTCCTGCATCTAGCCTGTCCAATCCCTTTAGAATTTTATATGTTTCCACAAGATCCCCCCTCAATCTTCTAAATTCCAGTGAGTATAAGCCTAGTCGATCCAGTCTTTCTTCATATGAAAGTCCTGCCATCCCAGGAATCAATCTGGTGAACCTAATGTGGATAACCTCACATTTATCCACATTAAATTGCATCTGCCATGAATTAACCCACTCACCTAACCTACCCAAGTCACCCTGCATCCTCTTAGCATCCTTCTCACAGCCAACACCGCCGCCCAGCTTCGTGTCATCCGCAAACTTGGAGATGCTGCATTTAATTCCCTCGTCTAAATCATTAATATATATTGTAAACAACTGGGGTCCCAGCACTGAGCCTTGCGGTACCCCGCTAGTCACTGCCTGCCATTCTGAAAAGGTCCCGTTTACTCCCACTCTTTGCTTCCTGTCTGCCAACCAATTCTCTATCCACATCAATACAAAACCCCCAATACCGTGTGCTTTAAGTTTGCACACTAATCTCCTGTGTGGGACCTTGTCAAAAGCCTTTTGAAAATCTAAATATACCACATCCACTGGCTCTCCCCTATCCACTCTACTAGTTGCATCTTCAAAAAATTCTATAAGATTCGTCAGACATGATTTTCCTTTCACAAATCCATGCTGACTTTGTCCGATAATTTCACCTCTTTCCAAATGTGCTGTTATCACATCTTTGATAACCGACTCTAGCATTTTCCCCACCACTGATGTCAGACTAACCGGTCTATAATTCCCCAGTTTCTCTCTCACTCCTTTTTTAAAAAGTGGGGTTACATTAGCCACCCTCCAATCCTCAGGAACTAATCCAGAATCTAAGGAGTTTTGAAAAATGATCACTAATGCATCCACTATTTCTTGGGCTACTTCCTTAAGCACTCTGGGATGCAGACCATCTGGTCCTGGGGATTTATCTGCCTTTAATCCCTTCAATTTACTTAACACCACTTCCCTACTAACATGTATTTCCCTCAGTTCCTCCATCTCACTAGACCCTCGGTCCCTTACTATTTCCGGAAGATTATTTATGTCCTCCTTAGTGAAGACAGAACCAAAGTAGTTATTCAATTTGTCTGCCATGTCTTTGTTCCCTATGATCAATTCACCTGTTTCTGACTGTAAAGGACCTACATTTGTCTTGACCAATCTTTTTCTTTTCACGTATCTATAAAAGCATTTACAGTTAGTTTTTATGTTCCCTGCCAGCTTTCTCTCATAATCTTTTTTCCCTTTCCTAATTAAGCCCTTTGTCCTCCTCTGCTGGTCTCTGAATTTCTCCCAGTCCTCAGGTGTGCCGCTTTTTTTTGCTAATTTATATGTTTCTTCTTTGGACTTGATACTATCCCTAATTTCCCTTGTCAGCCACGGGTGCACTACCTTCCCTGGTTTATTCTTTTGCCAAACTGGGATGAATAATTGTTGTAGTTCATCCATGCGATCTTTAAATGCTTGCCATTGAATATCCACCGTCAACCCTTTAAGTATCATTTGCCAGTCTATCTTAGCTAATTCACGTCTCATACCTTCAAAGTTACCATTCTTTAAGTTCAGAACCTTTGTTTCTGAGTTAACTATGTCACTCTCCATCTTAATGAAGAATTCCACCATATTATGGTCACTCTTACCCAAGGGGCCTCGCACGACAAGATTGCTAACTAACCCTTCCTCATTGCTCAATACTCAATCTAGAATGGCCTGCTCTCTAGCTGGTTCCTGGACATGTTGGTTCAGAAAACCATCCCACATACATTCCAAGAAATCCTCTTCCTCAGCACCCTTACCAATTTGGTTCACCCAATCTGTATGTAGATTGAAGTCACCCATTATAACTACTGTTCCTTTATTGCACGCATTTCTAATTTCCTGTTTAATGCCATCCCCAACCTCACTACTACTGTTAGGTGGCCTGTACACAACTCCCACCAGCGTTTTCTGCCCCTTAGTGTTATGCAGCTCTACCCATATCGATTCCACATCCTCCAGGCTAATGTCCTTCCTTTCTATTGCGTTAATCTCCTCTCTAACCACATGGGTGTCTGGATCTACTACTTCCTGTCCAGTTCTCAAGGCTTAAACAATTTGAAGGTTTAAGCACAGATGTGCTCTTCCAGTCCTCATCAACCTTCACCCAGAAAATTAATATTGAAATTTAAACTACTCCTGTCCAATAGACCCTCCCCACTTCAATGAACCCCATTCACTGCATCCTTCACTGAAATTCCACCCATCATTAAACCCGCAACATCAATAAATACTGCCCCCACTGAATCCCACCCTACACGGAACCACACCCACCCGGACCCCACCCAACACGGAACCACACCCAACGTGGAACTACACCCACCTGAACCACACCCAACGTGGAACCACACCCACTCGAACCCCACCCAACGTGGAACCACACCCACTCGAACCCCACCCAACGTGGAACCAAACCCACTCGAACCCAACCCAACGTGGAACCACACCCACTAAATCCCACCCAATGTGGAACCACACCCACTCGAACCCAACCCAACGTGGAACCCCACCCACCACGGAACCACACCCAACACGGTACCCCACCCAACATGGAACCACACCCACCTGGACCCCACCCAACAAGGAACCACACCCAATGTGGAACCACACCCACCTGAACCCCACCCAACGTGGAACCAAACCCACCCGAACCCCACCCAATGTGGAACCACACCCACTAAATCCCACCCAACACGGAACCACACTCACCTGGACCCCACCCAATGTGGAACCACACCCACCTGAACCCCAGCCAATGTGGAACCACACCCACTAAATCCCACCCAACACGGAACCACACTCACCTGAACCCCACCCAATGTGGAACCAAACCCACCCGAACCCCACACAATGTGGAACCACACCCACCTGAACCCCACCCAATGTGGAACCAAACCCACCCGAACCCCAACCAATGTGGAACCAAACCCACCTGAACCCCACCCAATGTGGAACCACACCCACTCGAACCCAACCCAATGTGGAACCAAACCCACCCGAACCCCACCCAATGTGGAACCACACCCACTCGAACCCAACCCAACGTGGAACCCCACCCACCACGGAACCACACCCAACACGGTCCCCCACCCAACATGGAACCACACCCACCCAAACCCCACCCAACACGGAACCACACCCACTAAACCCCACCCAATGTGGAATCACACCCACTAAACCCCACCCAACATGGAACCACACCCACTGAACCCCCCCATCCAACATGGAATCACACCCACTAAACCCCACCCAACATGGAATCACACCCACTAAACCCCACCCAACATGGAACCATGCACACCACTAAACACTACCCCTCACTAAACCCTATCACTTCTGCCCCAGCTGCTTCGCTGGTAAAGATGCCTCATGCTGAACCCTCTGCCTCTCCTAATCAATCTCCTATCCACAGCCTCACTAAACCCTTTCTCTCACTTCCACTGCCCTCACTGATTTCCCCTCCTCTCTAACACGCTCCTGTATCCAGCCTCTGCTGACCCATTCCACTGTCTGTGGGTCAAGTCATTGGGCCTGATTTCAACAACTCCTCCCTGTTCCTTCTCCTCATCCTCCAGGTGTCTGGGTCACACCGACACCTCTGGGGCGGAGTGTGATGTCCATGGCACTAGGGGAGAAAGAGTGAGAGTGTGGATCATGCTGTGCTTCACCAAGGGTCTGCCAGTCAGTCCCAGGAACAACCATATTGTTTCCAAGATCAGTGGTCATATTCCAGAAGGAAGGATATGTATTCCCAGGATCAAGGACCATGCTCCCAGATCAGAGGGAAGGTTCTTGGGATCAGAGGTCATGAACCAGGGTCAAGGATCATGTTTCCAGAATAAGAGATAGCATTCCAGGGATCAGGGGTCGTGTTCCTGGGTCAGAGATTGTGTTCCTGGATCAGGGGATCACGTGCTGGTTTCAGGGGTCATATTCCTGGGATTGGGGCAGCATTCCCAGGTTCAGGGGTCGCACTCCTGAGATCAGGGGGTTTAGAGGCAGGAAAACTGACCTTGCTGATGGTCTGTGAATTGAACGTTAAAGTGAGGTTAGCGATGCGCTCCACAGCCCAGACAATCCGCGTACATGCTCCGCTTTCCTCCTGTGCCAACCTCAGCACCTGCTCATTCACCAGCATCATGTTACTGGCCACTTCCACGATCACATCCCCGAGCTGAAGGTGAAGGGCAAGGGAGAATTATCACACAGACAGGGAAACCAACACAGGTGAGCGCAGTCTGAGGGCGTGCACGGACAGCTCGCGAGTTTCTCCGCCGATTCCAGCACCACATAGCGTGTCCACCATGTTCAGCAGAACAAACAGCCTGTATACAACAAGCAGAAGCATCCAAACGAACCCCTTACACACCCCACCAGGATTTGACAGGGAGAGGCAAATGTGGCAGAGAAGGAGCGGGGTAGGGAGAGGACATGGAAGCATGCAGCCTAAGTGGTAGGGAACAGTGGTAAGAGAGGGAAATAAAGAGTGTGAAAAGGGAAAAAAGGAGATGAACAGAGTGTGGAGGAGCAGTGTGACAGAGATTGTGGGGGTGGGTGCCAGGTGACGATGGGAGAGAGTTGAAGAGGGGAGGGGAGGGGATCGAGGAGGATGAAAAGGTTGGGAGGGTGAGTGGGTTGAAAAGATTCTGACAATGACTGAGAGAGGCTCGGGAATGGCAGAGAGGTGGGAAGAGGAGACAGAAAGGTTCGAAGGGTAGGAATGAAAGGAGACGAGGGGAAGAGGTTGAGAGAGAGAGGCAGAAGTGAGAGGAAGAGTAAAGAGTGTTAATGGGAGAAAGAGAAACGGTGAGAGTGAGAGTATCAGAGAGTGAGAGAGTGAGAGTGTGTGTGTCAGTGAGAAAGAAAATGATAGTGTGTGAACGTGTATGAAAGAGAGAGAGAGAGAATGAATGAAACACAGAGGGCAGGGAGAGAGGAGAGAGAAGGCCGTCAGATCCTTTGTACCTGCAGTCTAATCGAACTGTAAGCCTGGATTGCGTTGGAGAGATGAGGAAGATTCATCGATCCAGACAAACCAAATCTTTTTCACAGTGCCACAGGGAACCAGTTGACAATGCCAAGCTAACTGGATCTGCCTCCAAATACTCTCTGTTTGAAGGGGAACAGTTTCCATTTGCTCATAAATCCCCACCCACTAGAAGTTTAAGAAAGAGGATAGAGGTGTTGAAGAGGCAGAGATCAAGTGGGCAGCCAGGGACTTGTTCTTGGGTTGGAAATAGCCAACACCAGGGGCATTGTTTCAAAGTGATTGGAGGGAAGTATGGTGGGGGGGGGGGGATGTCAGAGGTAAGTTCTTTACACAGAGAGAGGTGTGGTGTGTGGAACTCGCCTCCAGGAGTGGTGGTAGAGGCAGATACACCAGGGCAGGGGTTCCCAACCTTTCTTATGCCATGGACCAATACCAGTAAGCAAGAATTCACTGGACACCAGGTTGGGAGCCCCTGCAGGGACAGTTAAGAACCTCTTAGATAGGCACATGGATGATAGGAAAATGGAGGCTCTGTAGGGGTATCAATCTAAGGGTTTTATTTATTTATTTATTGACATACAGCATGGAATAGACTGCCCAGCAATCCCCCAATTTATCCCGAGCCTAATCGGGGGCAATTTACAATGACCAATTAATCTACCAACCTTGGACTGTGGGAGGAAACCCACGTGGTCACAGGGAGAAAGTACAAACTCCTTACAGGCAGTGTTGGGAATTGAACCTGGATCGCTGGCACTGTGAAACATTGTGCAAACCATTACGCTAGCCAAAAGGCCGATCTCAGAGAAGATTAAGAGGTCCCAGATTTCCCAGTGAAGTGGATTGCACCCTACACCAAAGAGGGATCTGATAGAACCTTTACCAGCGAGCCTTCTCCTGGCCTCCACAGTACATGCAAGCTTTCCACCTTCGCCTTGGAGGAAGAGCCGTTGCAAGTTCCTGGCGGACAAACATTGGGAGGTGTACGAGAGAAGAGTACAAAGCCCCAAAATGAAAAGTTAGGTGGCTACTTCGGATACATTACATCGTGGATCTCTTCCGTCCATCTGATGAACTTCTCGATCATCTGAGTGACGTAAATCACATCCATCATGTCCAGGAAGTTGGTGGCCTCAGCGGTGTAGGCAAGCAATTTGCGAGCAAGTGGGAGAGCATTGGTGTTATTGATGGGTATCTGTCGAGAGATAGCAGGAGGGGGAAGGAAAGAGTGAGACAAAAATCACTGGGACCAACAACCTCTCATCTCTCAACGTGCATGAGAAAGGCTCACAGATTTGCTACTAAACCAGTTCAACATTCAAAGTTCAAAGAAAATTTATTATCAAAGTATGTACATCTTACTGTATTTTCTTGTAGACTTTTAAAGATTCAAAAGGTCAAGGATTTCAAAGTACCTTTATTATCAATGAATGTATGCAGTACACAACCCTGGGATTTGTTCTCCCACAGACAAAAGCACCATGGAACCCATTCAAAGAAAACATCAAACAATCACGCAAATGACAACAGATCAGTGAGTAACACACAGAATATTAAGCATCAAACTGCAGAGTCTTTGAAACAGTCCAGGAATGTTCAGTGATGGTTGTTCCTGAACCTGGTGGTGTGGGTCCTGATGGTTGAGGGGTAATAACTGTTCCTGAACCTGGTGGTGTGGGACCTGATGGTTGAGGGGTAATAACTGTTCCTGAACCTGGTGGTGTGGGACCTGATGGTTGTAGGGTAATAACTGTTCCTGAACCTGGTGGTGTGAGACCTGATGGCTGTAGGGTAATAACTGTTCCTGAACCTGATGGTGTGGGACCTGATGGTTGTAGGGTAATAACTGTTCCTGAACCTGGTGGTGTGGGACCTGATGGTTGAGGGGTAATAACTGTTCCTGAACCTGGTGGTGAGGGACCTGATGATTGAGGGGTAATAACTGTTCCTGAACCTGGTGGTGTGGGACCTGATGGTTGAGGGGTAATAACTGTTCCTGAACCTGGTGGTGTGGGACCTGATGGTTGTAGGGTAATAACTGTTCCTGAACCTGGTGGTGTGGGACCTGATGGTTGAGGGGTAATAACTGTTCCTGAACCTGGTGGTGTGGGACCTGATGGTTGAAGGGTAATAACTGTTCCTGAACCTGGTGGTGTGGGGCCTGATGGTTGAGGGGTAATAACTGTTCCTGAACCTGGTGGTGTGGGACCTGATGGTTGAGGGGTAATAACTGTTCCTGAACCTGATGGTGTGGGACCTGATGATTGAGGGGTAATAACTGTTCCTGAACCTGGTGGTGTGAGACCTGATGGTTGAGGGGTAATAACTGTCCCTGAACCTGGTGCTGTGGGACCTGATGGTTGAGGGGTAATAACTGTTCCTGAACCTGATGGTGTGGGACCTGATGGTTGTAGGGTAATAACTGTTCCTGAACCTGATGGTGTGGGACCTGAGACATTTATACATCCTGCCAAACAGCAGCTGCGAGAAAACAGCCTAGCTTCGATGGTGGGGGTCCTTGATGATGGATTCTGCTCTCTTGTGGCAGCTCTCCTTTCTGATGAGCTCAATGGTGGGCAGGCCTTTGGCTATGATGGACTGGGCTGTATCCAACACTTTCTTCAGACTATTCATTTCTTCCCACTAAGGGTCAACACAGTTAGATGTGGAGTGTAGCTCCCTCCACCCTGTTACATGACAAGCTCCCAACCTGAATAGGTAAGGAGCAAAGCTCTTTATAGACAATTCCATCACATATCCCCAGACCAGAGGGAATATGTTCCTCGGTAGATTCCAGCCATGATTATCAAGAGAAATTTAAAGACGGTTAAGATGCAGGGAAATGACTTGTGTGGTTGACAAGAGAACCAACAAGCCTGGGTAGTCGGGAAAAGCATCAATAAAGAACAGGGAAGACAAGGACTTGGGGGCCACGTGTGGAGGTGGGGTGAGGGCAAGGGGCATGTAAAAATGGAGCTTCTGTAGATATACAGTACTGTGCAAAAGTCTTGGGCACATTTATGTAGCTTTTACACAGTATTGTAGTAATTTTATGTATTAGATAGATAGATAGATAGATAGATAGATACTTAATTCATCCCCATGGGGAAATTCAACTTTTTTTCCAATGTCCCATACACTTGTTGTAGCAAAACTAATTACATACAATACTTAACTCAGTAAAAAAATAAGATATGCATCTAAATCACCATCTCAAAAAGCATTAATAATAGCTTTTAAAAAAGTTCTTAAGTCCTGGCGGTAGAATTGTAAAGCCTAATGGCATTGGGGAGTATTGACCTCTTCATCCTGTCTGAGGAGCATTGCATCGATAGTAACCTGTCACTGAAACTGCTTCTCTGTCTCTGGATGGTGCTATGTAGAGGATGTTCAGAGTTATCCATAATTGACCGTAGCCTACTCAGCGCCCTTCGCTCAGCTACCGATGTTAAACTCTCCAGTACTTTGCCCACGACAGAGCCCACCTTCCTTACCAGCTTATTAAGACGTGAGGCGTCCCTCTTCTTAATGCTTCCTCCCCAACACGCCACCACAAAGAAGAGGGCGCTCTCCACAACTGACCTATAGAACATCTTCAGCATCTCACTACAGACATTGAATGACGCCAACCTTCTTAGGAAGTACATTCGACTCTGTGCCTTCCTGCACAAGGCATCTGTGTTGGCAGTCCAGTCAAGCTTCTCGTCTAACTGTACTCCCAGATACTTGTAGGTCTTAACCTGCTCCACACATTCTCCATTAATGATCACTGGCTCCATATGAGGCCTAGATCTCCTAAAGTCCACCACCATCTCCTTGGTCTTGGTGATATTGAGACGCAGGTAGTTTGAGTTGCACCATATCACAAAGTCCTGTATCAGTTTCCTATACTCCTCCTCCTGTCCATTCCTGACACACCCCACTATGGCCGTGTCATCAGCGAACTTCTGCACATGGCAGGACTCTGAGTTATATTGGAAGTCTGATGTGTACAGGGTGAACAGGACCGGAGAGAGTACGGTTCCCTGCGGCACCCCTGTGCTGCTGACCACCATGTCAGACCTACAGTCTCCCAACCGCACATATTACACTGTACTGCTGCCACAAAATAATAAACAAATTTTATGTGAGCGATGATAAACCTGCTTCTGATATGGGTCTCCATTGTGGACTGAGAGTAGGAAGGGGCAGGGAGAGGGGAATCATGGTTGGAAAAAGGGGAAGAGAAAGGGGAGGGAGTGGGAAGTACCAGAAGAACATTCTGTAATGATCAATAAACCAATTGATTGGAATCAAATGACCTTGCCTGGTGTCTCAGGACTGGGTGTGTCTGCGCCTACACCACCCCCACCCCTGGCAATCCTTCTCTGTCACCTGTCCCACACGCCTCCCGTGGCACTCCACCCTTGACATTCCCAACATCCTTTGCTCCTGGAAGATTTACAAACTCGCTCTCTGCCCCACATTGACAAAAACAGTACTGTAACTCTCTCACCGGGGCTCGTATGCAAACTTGGCTCAGTGGCTAACTCTGCTGACAGTCATGTGACTCAGTGGTGAGAAGGGTGCCACCCATAAGCAACACATGTCAGCATGGACATGAAATGTAGTGAACGTTGTGTAAATACTGCCCCACACAAAGTTATTGTTAGCTAGAAAAATAACAGATCGTACACTGGCATAAAATTACAAAGGAAATATACTTACCAATATTTCTACTTTAATAGTTAACAGAAAAAAATAAAAGAAAGATAAAAGGGCCCGTTACAGTTGAACCAGTCCAAATGTGCACATAAACATTGGAGCTCGTTTCTAGAGTAGTCGGACGTATCACTTTACTCACACACTGAACCCTCATTCTGTGTGAAGGACACCAGCCACAGTTTGAGTTACCCTCGAAGACCATCTCAAACGCCTGGTTAACTCAGGAGTAGTGGCATTTCCTCCGTTGAACCATTCATCTGCACAGAGCACTCCTTGCAATAGGGTCCCCTTTGGGTGGGTTTCCCTTGTACTCTTCTCCACACTTCCTCACAAAAGACCCCAAACCAGACTACTGTCCTTCAGAAATATGATGCCGCCCACCTCTCTTGAACCCTCCATAGCATGCCGCTGTAGAATGTTACAACACGTTACCAAGACAAACTGATCAGCTGACACAACATTCCTAAGTCAGACAGAATGGATCCTTATTTTTAGCTGAAGCCAAACATTAGTTTATTTAGCTTACTAACAGGACACACGGCGTTTTGCAGAAAAACTGCTAAAATAAAGATACCTCACAGTCACAGCATAGCAGTAGAAATTTTAACCAGAGCTTCAGCAGAGCACCCTAGTGTATATGTGACTAAGACTTTTTCACAGTACTGTATGAAAAGGAATAAAATACTAGAAGTTAATGTTTCCCCTCTCATCTGGAAACAGGAAGGACAGAAGGAGACATCCATGGGCGTTGGGTTGTCCCAGGATCAGGCACGTGGGCTGCAGACAGCAAGCCTGGACTTCAGAGACAAACAAGAGAAAATCTGCAGATGCTGGAAATCCAGGCAACACACACAAAATGCTGGAGGAACTCTGCAGGCTAGGCAGTCAGAGTTCTGATGAAGGGTCTCAGCCCGAAACATCGACTGTTTACTCTTTTCCATAGATGGTGCTGAGTTCCTCCTGCATCTTGTGTGTGTTGCTTGGGTTTCCAGCATCTCGTCATCGGCTGGTTTGGGGCTCAGCTCTGAAGATTGAAGCCCAAAGGTCAACCCAGAATCAGAATCAGGTTTAATATCACTGATACAAGCTGTGAAATTTGTTGTTTTGTGACAGCAGTGCAGTGCAATACATAATAATAAAAACTACAAATTACAATAAGAAATATACTTTAAAAATTAAATAAAATAAGTAGTGCAAAAAGAGAGCAAAAATATTGAAGTAGTGTCCATGGGTTCACGGACCGGTCAGAAATCTGATGGTGGAGGGGAAGGAGCTGTCCCTAAAGCATCAAGTGCGTGTCTTCAGGCTCCTGCACCGGCCCCCTGATGGCAGAAGGGAGAAGAGGGCATGTCGTGATGAAGGGTCTTGGTCTGAAACTTCGATTGTTTACTCCTTTCCATAGATGCTGCCTGGCCTGCTGAGTTCTTCCAGCAGTTTGTGTGGTTTGTTCGGTATGACCTGTTGTGTTGTGCTCGGTTTTGCTCCGACAGGTATGGTGGGAGGTAAGGGGCTCGATTTACTGCTGTTGTTGCTCGTGTTGTTCTGTGAACATGCTTGGCTTGGAGCCGGGATGTGTGGCAACACTTGCGAGCTGCCCCCAGCCCATCCTCTGGTTGCTAATGGAAATGATGCATTTCACTGTATGTTTCCACATACATGTGATAAATAAATAAATTTAAATCTGAATCTGGGGCAGAGAGTTTGTGCCATAAACAGACTGGGCCTCCCCTCCCTAGAGAAGAGTGAGAGGTGATTTCACTGAAACACGTAATGTGCATAAGGAAGTTGAGCCTGTGCTCTGGAATTGTAATCATTGGAGTTTGGAACAATGAGAGAGGAATCTCACTGAAACCTATCCAAAATGAAAAGGCTGTTTCTATAGTGAGGGAGTCTCAACCAGAGGATGTCCCTCTAGAACAGAGATGAGGGGGAATTTCTTTAGCCAGAGGTGGTGAATCTGTGAAATTTATTACCACAGATGGCTGTGAAGGGCAAGTCTTTGGGTAGATTTAAAGACAAATAAGAGAAAATCTGCAGTTGCAGGAAATCCAAGCAACTCACACAAAATGCTGGAGGAACTCAGCAGGCCAGGCAGTGTCTGTGGACAGAGCAACACACACAAAATGCCGGAGGAACTCAGCAGGCCAGGCAGCAGCTATGGAAAAGAGTACAGTCGACGTTTTGGGCCGAGACCCTTCAGCAGGACTGGACAGAAAAAGATGAGGAGTAGATTTAAAAGCTATGGTGGGGGGGGGGGGGGAGGAGGAGAGAGAGAAAACACAAGGTGATAGGTCAAACCAGGAAGGGGAGAGGTGAAGTAAAGGGCTGGGAAGTTGATTGGTGAAAGAGATACAGGGCTGGAGAAGGGGTAACCTAACAGGAGAGGACAGAAATTCATAGAAGAAAGAAAAGGGAGGGCACGAGAGGGAGGCGACGGGCAGGCAAGGAGATAAAGTGAGAGAAGGAAAAGGGGATAGGGAATGGTGAAAGAGGTGGGAGGACAGGGCATTACCAGAAGTTTGAGAAATCAATGTTCATGCCATCAGGCTGGAGACTACTCAGGAGGAATATAAGGTGGTGTTTCTTCAACCTGAGTGTGGCCTCATTGCGACAGCAGAGGAGGCCATGGATTGACGTATCGGAATGGGAACGGGACGTGGAATTAGAATGGGTGGCTACTGGAAGGATTCCGCTCTTCTGGCAAATGGAGCATACAGAGGTGCTTGCCGAAGTGGTCTCCCAACCTACATCGGGTCTCACTGATATATAGGAGGTCACACCAGGAACACTGGACATAGTATATGACCCCGACAGATTCACAAGACGCAGAGATGCCAGAGGAACTGAATGCGTATTTTGCATTAGTCTTCACAGTGGAAGACATCTGCGGTATACCAGACATTCAAGAGTGTCAGGAAAGTGAAGGTTGTGCAGTGAAAATTATGGCTGAGAAGGTGCACAGGAAGCTTAATGGTCTGAGAGTGGATAAATCTGGACCTGATGGAATGCACCCTCAGTTTCTGAAGGAAGTAGCTGGAGAAATTGCAGAGGCATTAACGATGATCTTTCAAGAATCGATAGATTCTGGCATTGTACTGGATGACTGGAAAATTGCAAATGTTACTCCGCTATTTAACAAGGGTGGAGGCAGCAGAAAGGAAACTATAGATCTGTTAGTCTGACATCAGTGGTTGGGAAATTGTGGGAATCGATTGTTAGGGATGAGATTACAGAGTACCTGGAGGCACATGACAAGATAGGCCAAAGCCAGCATGGTTTCTTGAAAGGAAAATCCTGCCTGAGGAAATTACAAGCAGGGTGGACAAAGGAGATGAAGTAGGTGTGGTGTACTTGGATTTTCAGAAGGCCTTTGATGAGGTGCCGCACATGAGGCTGCTTAGCAAGATAATACCCCATGGAATTACAGGGAAGTTATTAACATGGGTGGAGCATTGGCTGATCGGCAGAAAACAGAGAGTGGGAATAAAGGGATCCTATTCTGACTGGCTACCCGTTACCAGTAGATTTCCACAGGGGTCGGTGTTGGGCCCGCTGCTTTTTACAATGTTTGTCAATGACTTGGACTATGGGATTAATGGATTTGTGGCCAAATTTGCCGATGATACAAAGATAGGTGGAGGAGCGAGTAGTGTTGAGGAAACAGAGAGCCTGCTGAGAGACTTAGGTAGTTTAGGGGAATGGGCAAAGAAGTGGCAAATGAAATACAATGTTGGAAAGTGTATGGTCATGCACTTTGGTGGAAGAAATAAACAGGCAGATGATTATTTAGATGGGGACAAAATTCAAAATGCAGAGATGCAAAGGGATTTGGGAGTCCTTGTGCAAGATACCCTAAAGGTTAACCACCAGGTTGAGTCGGTGGTGAAGAAGGCGAATGCAATATTGGCATTCATTTCTAGAGGTATAGAATATAAGAGCAGGGATGTGATGTTGAGGCTCTATAAAGCACTCGTGAGACCACATTTGGAGTATTGTGTACAGTTTTGGGCTCCTTATTTTAGAAAGGATATACTGATATTGGAGAGGGTTCAGAGACGATTCACGAAAATGATTCCAGGAATGAAAAGGTTACCGTATGAGGAACATCTGGCAGCTCTTAGGCTGTATTCCCTGGAGTTCAGGAGAATGAGGGGGGGGGGGGGGGGGAATCTCATAGAAACATTCCAAATGTTAAAAGGCCTGAACAGATTAGATATGGCAAATGTTACTTCCCATGGTAGGAGTCTAGGACAAGAGGGCACAACTTCAGAATTGAAGGACGTCCATTTAGAACAGAGATGCAGAGAAATTACTTTAGTCAGAGGGTGGTAAATCTGTGGAATTTGTGACAACGAGAGGCTGTGGAGGCCAAGTTATTAGGTGCTTTTAAGGCAGAGATAGATAGGTTCTTGATTAGCGAGGGCATCAAAGGGTATGGAGAGAAGGGAGTGGAGATGCCTGGAAGCATTGGATCAGCCCATGATTTATTGGCAGAGCAGACTCGATGGGCCGAATAGCAGACGTCTGCTCCTATATCTTATGGTCTTATGGCATTGACTCACCCTGAAGACTGTTTAGGGCCCTGAATAGTTAAAGTGGAGGTTGATAGGTTCTTGATTAGTCAGGGCGTCAAAGGGTTGAAGGCAGGAGAATGAGTGGTTGAGAATAAATAAAAAAAGTCAGCCATGATTGAATGGTGGTGCAGACTCAATGGGGAAAATGGCCTAACCCTGGCCCTGTGTGATGGTATGAGGAGTGTTTGATGGCTTTGGTCTACTCGCTGGGGTTTAGAAGGATGGGTGATGGTTTGGGGGTAGATCTGATTGAAATCTACCAAATACTGAAAGGCCTTGGTAGAGTTAACATGGAGGGGATTTGAGCAGTTGACTCAATGGCCTAACTCTGCTTTGGTCTTGACAAGAGAAATGTTGGAATTGTGTTTTCCCTGGCTGGAGTAGGTATAATCAGGGTTTAGACATTCAGGATTGGGAAGTGAAATTTCTTCACCCAGACATCTGTGGAGCTCAGTCATTAAGTTGGGACAGGATCAATAAGGGTTAGGATGTTTGGGGAACTGGGGGATGTGGGGTTAGTGATACTGAGGTCAAAGATCAGCCGTGGTGCTGCTGAATGAGAGGGTGGATGGTTCAGGGGGAGAACGGAGCTGGATGTACTCACTGTGTCCATCACCCCATGGGGCATTAGCCCCACACTGCAGGGAGGGGACTCTATCCCTCAAGGCAAAGCTGAAGGGGGATATATCTACATGGAGTGCTGATGCACAAAAGCAACGTCCATCATCGAGGGCCACTACCATCCAGACAATGCTCTCTTCTCACTGCTGTCATCAGGAATAAGGTACAGGAGACTCAGGACCCACAGACCAGGTTCAGGAACAGTTATTACCCCTCAACAATCAGGTCTCACACCACCAGGTTCAGGAACAGTTATTACCCCTCAACCATCAGGTCCCACACCACCAGGTTCAGGAACAGTTATTGCCCCTCACATATCAAGTCTCACACCACCAGGTTCAGGAACAGTTATTACCCCTCAACAATCAGGTCTCACACCACCAGGTTCAGGAACAGTTACTACCCCTCAACCATCAGGTCCCACACCACCAGGTTCAGGAACAGTTATTACCCCTCAACCATCAGGTCCCACACCACCAGGTTCAGGAACAGTTATTACCCCTCAACCATCAGGTCCCACACCACCAGGTTCAGGAACAGTTATTACCCCTCAACCATCAGGTCCCACACCACCAGGTTCAGGAACAGTTATTACCCCTCAACCATCCGGTCCCACACCACAGCTATTGCCCTATAGCTATCAGGCTCCTGAACCTACGTGGATAACTTCACTCAACTTCACTGGCTCCATTACTGAACTGTTCCCACATCCTATGAACTCACTTTCAAGGACTCTTCAATTCTTGTTCTTCATATTTATTGCTTATTTATTTGCTAGTATTATTTTGTATTATTTGTATTTGCACAGTTTGTTGTCTTTTGCACATTGGTTGTTTGTCCATCTTGTGTGTAGTTTTTCATTGATTCTATCATGTTTCTTTGTACTTACTGTGAATGCCCACAAGAAAATGAATCTTGGGGTTGTATATGGTCACATATGTGTACTTTGATAATAAATTTACTTTGAGCTTTTTTGAAATAAGGATGAATTTACCAGGACGAAGGAGGAGAGGACCCTGGTGTAATCATTGATGTACAGACACGCAGAGTAATCAGCCTCTTCCCACATTCCGGAGCGATTACACTTCCGGGATGTCTTCGTCTCCAGGGAGGAGGAGGGGTACGGATACTGCAGGCACGGTTGGTAGACAGTGATCCCAGCTAATGTGCGTGGCCATCTGCTCGGGTAACAAACAGTGAGACATCAGTGAAACTCTCCCTGAGGGCAGGCTCAAAGATAAAAGGTTAGAAATTAGTTTTATTTGTCACATGTACATTGAAACATCAAAACGAACAGTAAAATGCTTTATTTATGTCAATGACCAACACAGTCTGAGGATGTACTGGTGACAGCCTCCAAGTGTCACTATGTTTCCAGTGCCACCATAGCATGTCCACAACTTAACAATTCTAACCTGTACGTCTGTGGACTGTGGGAGGAAACCCACACAGTCACAGGGAGAATGTACAAACTCCTTCCACACACGTTACACTAACCCCTATGCTACCATACTGCACCAACTCCTAGGATTCCCACCTTGTCATTTCACCAGGAAGTGGCCACTCTGCCACTGGAGCCTGCTCACCTTGATCAGCAGCAGACTATTCAGCCACTCATAACTAGAACTAGGTTAACGGGGGGAGGGGGTGTGGGGAATGAGGGAATACTGTGCCTTGAGCATACATGTAGTCAGGATGTATGTTTTGTTCCCTCTAAGCTGTGCGGGTGCGTGGCCACACAGTAACGGAAACGCTCCCACACACATAGACTTTGTTGCCATGCAGCTGGAATAAAGACTGACAGGAAAAAGTTTCTGAAACGTGAAAGATTTCCTTTGTTGTATTTCATTATAACCTTCAATTAATAAATAAAATTTTTAAAATGTGATTTTTCAATTTTCATTCTAAATATTCGAGGTATGCATATTACAAGCAAAAACATTTAAAGTGCCGTGCGGTTTTCAGGCCATGTAAAAATCTCCTGCTCAGAGCAATGGTTGTTCCGCTGCTGTAAAAGAGAGGGAACTTGGTCCCACAGTACCACAGAGTGCAGAAACCTTCTGTGATATTTATGCTCAAGAGAGAATCTGTAGATGCTGGAAATCCAAGCAACACGCACAAAATGCTGGAGGAACTCAGCAGGCCAGGCAGCATCTATGGAAAAAGAGTACAGTTGACTGTATTTTTTCCCATTGATGCTGCCTGGCCTGCTGATTCTGTGCATGACGTTTATGCTGCCCTCCTACACGTCCAGACTAATCCCATTTCCTCGCACTGTTTCCTGTCTCACTCTGCCGCTCTCCCTTGTCCCCTGCCAGTTCCCAGTCACAGGCCTGGCGTTCACACACAGCCCGTCACCTCTAGGTGGCAGT
The DNA here is from genome assembly GCF_048418815.1 of Hemitrygon akajei. Classification (NCBI taxonomy): domain Eukaryota; kingdom Metazoa; phylum Chordata; class Chondrichthyes; order Myliobatiformes; family Dasyatidae; genus Hemitrygon; species Hemitrygon akajei. Next base: position 221,177,240 of record NC_133124.1, on the reverse strand, counting down.
GTTGGATGGTGCTGATGTTGAGATATAGCTGACTCGAGTTAGAATCCACCACACCAGTGGAGCTTGGGCCCACACAGACAAGGACGCAGACCTCCTCTCTCTGGAAAGTGAAGTTGCTGTTCACACCAAGAGTGGCAAATGCAAAGTTAGCATCCATTTAGTTCTAGAATATAAAAGCAACAATGTAACACTGAGCATGAGAGATTCTGCAGACGCTGGAAATCTAGAGTAACACACACAAAACGCTGGAGGTCAGGCAGCGTCCATGGAGGGGAATCAACAGTCGATGGTTCAGTTCCGAGACCCTTCAGTGGGACTGGAAAGGAAGGGTGAAGATACCAGATTAAGAAGATAAGGGTAGGCGAAGGTGGACAAGCTGGTAGCTGATAGGTAAAGCCAGGAGGGTAGAGGAGGGAGATGAAGTAAGAAGCTGGGAGGTGATAGGTGGAAAAGGTAAAAGGCAGGAGAAGGTGGTACCTGATAGGAGAGGAGAGTGGACCCATGGGAGAAAGTGAAGGAGGAGGGACACCAAGGGGAGGTAGTAGACAGGTGGGGAGAAATGGCAAGGGGTGCACAATGCTGAGGCTTTATAAGGTCACAATAGGGTATTGTGAAGAGTTTTGGGCCCATATCTAAGAAAGGATGTGTTTACATTGCAGAGGGTTCAGAGGAGGCTTACAAAAATGAAAAGGGGAGCGTTTGATGTCTCTGAGCATGTACCTGTTGGAGTTTAGAAGAATGAGAGGGGATCTCATTGAAACCTATCGAATATTGAAAGACCTTGATTGAGTAGATGTGGAGAGGATGTTAGTGGCAGAGTCTAGAACTAGAGGGTACAGCCTCGGAATAGAGGGACGTCCATTTTGACCAGAGATGAAAAGGAATTTTTTTTAGCCAGAGGGTGGCAGACCTGTGGAATTCTTTGCCCCTGTTGGCTTTGGAGGCCACGTCATTGGGTACATTTACAGTGGAGGTTGATAGGTTCTCAATTAGTAAGGGTATCAAAGGTTACGGAGGGGCAGGAGAGGGATTTAGAGATACAGCAAAGTAACAAGCCCTTGTCACCCAACAAACCCACACAGCCTAATTACACCCACGTGAATGATTAACCTACTAGCCCGTACGTCTTTGGGACGTGGGAGGAAACCGGAGCACCCTGAGAAAACTAACGCGATCACAGGGAGAACCGTACAAACTCCTTACGGACAGTGGTGGGAATCGAACCCAGATCGCAGCTGCTGTAAAGTGTTATGCTAACTGCTACGTTAATGTGCTGCCCCTAAAATAAGGCAAGTTTAAATGCAAATATTCTTCTTGCACAGAGAACAGTGGGTGTCTGGAGGTGGTGGAAGCAGATGGGGCCATGGTAGCGGTTAGCACAACACTATTACAGCTCGGGGTGGGGGGGGGGGGTGATCGGAGTAGGCAGTTCAATTCCAGTGCCCTCTGTAAGGAGTCTGTATGCGCTGTGTGGGTTTCCTCTGGGTGCTCTGGCTTCCACCTACTGTACCAGTTAGTAGGCTCATTGGTCATCGAAAATTGTCCTGATTGGGCTCGGGTTAAGTGGGTGAGCTTCTGGGCGGTGCAGCTTGTTGGGCTACAAAGGGCCTGTTCCGCACTCTATCTATAAATAGAACAAAACAGTAATAAATAACATTGAAGAGGTGTTTATACTGGGACAGGAAGAGGCAGGAAACTAAGGGATACAAACTGTACAGATCAATGGGATTAGTCAGGGACACCGAGAGCCGGAGAATCTGGACCTGTTCCACATCTCTCCTCTCCCCGTTCAGCCACCCCCTCTAACCTTGCTGCAACTGGCCTCGAGCGTTTCTGGTCCAGTACACTGTTTCCACCGCTGGTCCAGTCTCGCAGGTCTTCAGAACCACTGGACAGGCAGCATTGGGCATCTGGTTGGTCACAAAGGCTGCTGCAGTGTCAGGCAGGTAGAAACACAGCGGCAGTACCTACCAGACCGCAATAACTCAGAACATGGACATGAACAGTACAGCACAGGAACAGGCCCAATGGCCACCGTACTGTGCCAAACTAATTAAATCAGTTATCAAGTGACCAACTACACTAATCCCCTCTGTCCATATCCTTCCACTTTCCTCACATTCATGTGCCTATCTAAACATCTTTTAAATCTCCCTAATGTTTCTGCCTCGTTCACCATGCCAGGCAGCACATTCCAGGCACCCACCACTCTCTGTGGAAAAATTTGGCCCTCACATCTCCGTTGAAAATACCCCTTCTCACCTTAAACTTATGGATTAATGAACGTCAGGGTGAGCCATCCTCCAGCCAACATCACACTGACACCGTGTGCTCACCTGAAGTCCCCTCTGTTGTTGGTAACCCGCTCAGCCTGGCAGTACGTGGCAGAAGTGTCGATCACCACTATCTCCACCTTGAGCGAGGCATTCCCACGTGACGTTGCAACGATGCATTCCCACTCTCCACTGGCCAGCAGGTAGATGTTTGAGAGGACCAGTTCGCTGCACAGAGACAGGCATCTTAATATAGAACAGTACAGGCCCTTCGGTCCACAATGTTATGATGACCTAGAGCACTACAGCACAGAAACAGACCCTTTGGCCCAGCTAGTCTGCGCCAAACTTTTATTCTGCCTAGACCCATCGACCTGGACCATAGCCTTCCATATCCCACCTATGTATGTACATATCCCACTTCTCTGAAATATTGAAATCAAACCCACATTCACCACTTCCACTGGCAGCTTGTCCCACACTGCATCAGCCTCCAAGTGAAGAAGTTCCTCCTCAGGTTCCCTTTAAACATTTCACCTTTCACCCTTAACCCATGACCTCTGGTTATAGTCTCACCCAATGTCAGCGGAAAAAGTCTGCTTGTCTTTATCCTATCTATACTCTTCATAATTTTGTATACCTCTAACAAATCTCCCCTCATTCTCTTACTCTCCAGGGAATAAAGACCCAATCTATTCAACCTTTCCCTATAACTCAAGTCCTCAAGTCCCAGCAACATCCTTGTAAATTTTCTCTGCACTTTTTCGATCTTATTTTCATCTTTCCTGTAGGTAGGTAACCAAAACTGCACATAATACTCCAAATTAGATCTCACCAATGTCCTATATAACTTCAACAGAACATCCCATGTCCTGTACTCATCACATTGGTTTATGACGGCCAATATGCCTAAAGCTCTATCTACCTGTGACACCACTTTCAATGAATTCTGGATCTGTATTCCCAAATCTCTTTGCTCTATCACACTCCTCAGTGCCCTACCATTCACTGTGTAAGACCAACCCTGGTTTGTCCTCCCAAAGTGCAACTCCCTATACATGTCTGCACTGAATTCCATCTGCCATTTTTCATCCCATTTTTCCAGCTGGCCCAGATCCTGCTGCAAGCCTTGATAGTCTTCCTCGCTGCCCATTACACCCCCAATCTTGGTGTCATCCGCAAATTTGCTGATCCATTTATCCGCATTATCATCTAAATCACTGATATAAATGACAAACAATATCGGACCCAGCACTGATTTAATCTACTCCAAGATTAATTCAACCCTTCCCTCGCACATAGCCTCTATTTTTCTTTCATTCATCTGCCAATCTAATAATCTCTTAAATGTCCCTAATGTATCTGTGTCTACCACCATCTCTGGCAGGGCATTCCACACACCCACCACTCTCCGTGTAAAACATTTACCTCTGACAGTCTCCCCTGTACTTTCCTCCAAGAACTTAAACTCTGACCCCATGTATTAGCAGATCAGAGCTTGTGAGACAATCCACAATGTCTCAGATGGGATGACATTCCTTAAGAACAAGTATAATTCCCAGAAGTGTGGATGAATAAACATTGCCCAGAATATCTTCCATCTGGGTCCCAAATCCTCAACCACCACCTAGTGCCCTGCATCTTTCCAGAAGTTGATGTGCTGTTACTTAAGCCAGGACAAGCTGGAGAGCAGAATGAGCCAGGAATTGATAGGCCGTGGGCAGACAGCAGGAATGAGTCCCGGAATGATAGGCCGGACAGCAGGACTGAGCCAGGGAACAATAGGCTGGGCTGCAGGGGTGAACTAGGGAATGATAGGCCAGTGAGCCTTCCATCAGTGGTGGGAACATTACTGAAGAGGATTTTGCAATACATTCTTGATTTGGAAAAGCAAGGACTGATTAAGGATAGACAATCACCCTTGTGTGTGGGAAAACATAGGTGCCATGGTAGTATAGCGGCTAACGCAACTCCATTCCAGCTTGGGCATTTGAATTTCAGAGTTCAATTCCAGTGTCTTCTGTAAGCAAGTCTGTATGTACATCATTCCCGGAGGTTTGTGGGTTTCCTCCGGGTGCCCTGGTTTCCTCCCACAGTCCAAAGACGTACTGGCATTTGGGCTGTGGGAGGAAACCAGGGCACCAGAGCACCAGGTTTTAATTAGTTATTGTAAATTGTCCTGTGATTAGTCCAGGGTTAAATTAGTGGGTTGCTCTAAGGGCTGGAAGGGTCTGTTCCGTGCTGAATCTCTATAAATAAAAATAAACGCGTGTTTTGCAGATTTGATTGGATTTTTGGAAGAAGTGACCAGAGAATAATGAGGGCAGGGAGGTAGACACTGTAACGTGAATTTAGCAGCAGGGTAGATCATATAAGATGAAGGGTGAGCTACAGATAAAGATTAGCTTTATTTGTCACATGTATGTCGAAACATGCATTATGTCAACAACTGTACAACTCTATGACTATATCACAATATCCTCTGTCACAAAGCCAGAATGCACCCACTCCATCCTAAATTCACCACCACCCCCATCCGAAACTAACTTCCTGAAAGCAGAAGAGGGAGTTCTCCATCTAGAATTCAGTCCATACCGATCCCACCTGGGCCACCAGATAACCCTCTGTCAGAATTCAATAGCCTCAAATCAGCATGGACTATTTTCAATCCAAACTTCAAACCCAATGACCCAGGAGTTTGCAACAACCATCCTGGACATAATTCCTTCCATCCAAAATCCAACAATAAGCTCCAACCAAATCCAGCTGCCTCTATTCAGATCCCAAAAGCCTCCATACGGAATGCAGCACCTCCCTACATTAGCCAAAACTTCATCATGCACACGATTCCATGCCATCCACCTGGACCTCAACAACTACCACCTAGAGCTTAACGTTCTTCAACCAGAACCCAACACTCTCTGCCCAAAACTCATTACCCATTAAAGATCTCTTTAATCCTACAGTGGGTGAGTCTAGGACCAGAAGGCACAATCCCAGAATACAAGGATGTCCTTTTAGAATGGAGATGAGGAGGAATTTATTTACTTACTGAGATACAGCACAGAATAGGCCTTTCCGGCCCTTCGAGCCACACCGTCCAGCAACCCGATTTAATCCTAGCCTAATCATGGGACGATTTACAATGAACAATTAACCTACTAACTGCCACACCTTTGGACTGTGGGAGAAAACTAGAGCATCCGGAGGAGATCCACATATTCTACAGGGATGACATTCAAACTCCTTACAGATGACATCGGAATCCAACACCGCAGTTGTAATAGTGTTGTGTTAACTGTGGCGAATCTGTGGAATTCATTGCCACAGATGGCTGCGGAGGCCGAGTCATTGGGTATATTTAAAGTGGAAGCTCTTGATTAGTCAGGGTGTCGAAGGTTATGGGGAGAAGGCAGGAGAACGGGTTTGAGAGGCAAAATAAATTAGCCATGATGGAATGGCTGAGCAGACTCGATGGCCCAAGCCGCCTAATTCTGCTCCCATGCCTTATGGTCTAAGTGTCTAATCTTTTCTCAACACTTCCATGATGCTCAGAACTCTATTTCCTCCGCCTAAAACCCAGCATCCTCCATCCACAATCCGGCCTACAAGTTCAAGGCTATCCAAGTATGTGATAACCTGGTGCAAAGCTGAATTTGCAGTCTCACTGGTTCTCTGCCTCAAACTCCAATGTCTGTACGATGTTAGGGAGCACCCAAGGGTTCAATTGCCCCCTCACCTCGAAGGCTTGCCCTTGCATAAAGCCTGGTCCCTCAGCCTGCCTGGCCCTGTGCCTTCTCTACGCTGCCCTACAGAACAGCCAGCCAACAGAAGGTGAGATAAGCTGTATTTGTCACAAGGACATCAAAATATCGGAACACACAGTGAAATGTTTGTAGGGTTGTTGGTTGAGCCTGGAGGTTAGGTGGCAAACATCTCATCACCAGTTGAGGAGACCTCACCAGGGTGTAACTGAGTGTTGTTTACGTTGGCCCGACTCGTCATTCTGATCGGTTGGCTGTCGTGCTGGCCACTCTCGGCTAACCTGACAGCTGAGTGATCTCCGCTGGTTATTGATCGTGGTGAGCATAGGTTCCGTGTCCGAGGTGTCCGTGGCTCACGCCTCAGCCCAATCCCACAGATGTATAGGTTTGTAAACTGCCCAGTGCAGCAGCCAACCAATCAGACAATGAGTCCGACGGATATAAACATGAGCACTCGGCAAAAACAGCACTCAATTGCACACTGATGACGTCACCTTGACTACTGATGAAACGTTTGCGACCTAACCTCCGGGCTCAGTGAGCAACCCTTCAAACAAACAACCAACCTTCTCTTTCATTCCAAATACAGTAAAATGCATCAAATCAAATCTGTGAGGTTTGTGATGGGAAGCCCGCAAGTGTTACCGTGTTTCTGGCGCCAGCGTAGCATGCCCACAACTCACTAACCCGAACCTGTACATCTTTGGACCGTGGGAGGAGGCTGAAACACACACAGTCACGAGAAGTACAGACTCCTTACACACAGCAGCAGGAATTAAATCCCAATCTTACAGCTGGCATTGTTGGCCTAACTGCTATGCTACCACGCACCCCAGTTGTCCCTTCTTGTACACATTACCTGGATATCAACGAACAATCGTGAACAAGGCTTTCCATAATGACCACGCCATTCTCCTCCTCCGGCTGCACCAGGATGCCATTGTGGTACCACAGCACTTGGGTGCTGTTGTCCAGGTAGGTGGCTGTGCACATAAACGGTAGACGGTCCCCTTGGAAGACCACCTGGCGAAGGACGGGAATCAGCTGCAGGATGGGTAGCTCCAGAGGTCCATCTGTGGCCAAAAGGGAACTCAGTGAACCAGCTCATACCCTGTACACCCTTTTAGTTTCATCCACTGCACCCACAGGCCATTCATCTCACAGTTCATTTCATTCATTCTAGCTCAGCTATCTCACAGTTTCGATGATGCCCCAGTTTTCCACACAGGCCTAGATTTAATTTTAATTTTATGATGACAGATTAGATTACCTTTATTCTTCACATCAAAACATACAGTAAAACATGTCGTTTGCATCAACGACCGGCACAATCTGAGGATGTACTGGGGCAGCTGACAAGTGCTGCCAATCTTCCAGCACCAACATAGCATGTCCTCAACTTACTAACCCGAACCTGTACGGTTCTGGACTGTGGGAGGAAACCGGAACACCCAGAGGAAACCCACACAGTCACGGCGAGAACACACAAACACATTACAGACAATGGCAGGACTTGAACCCAGGTCACTGGCGTTGCAAAACTTTATGCTAACCACTTTGCTACCATGCCACCATTAAGGAAAATATGTAAAGCTTAAACCTGATTCTGATTTGCATGTCAAACCACCCATTTTACCTCTTTCACTGAATGTTCACCCTGTACTTTCCTGGCAGCTGCTTCTGGTCCTTTTGCCAAACTCGTTTCCCCTGGTTATCGACGTCCAACCCGTTTCCCCTGGTTACCGACATCCAACCCGTTTCCCCTGGTTACCGACGTCCAACCCAATTCCCCTGGTTACTGACATCCAACCCATTTCCCCCGGTTACCAACGTCCAACCTGTTTCCCATTTACCAAAGTCCAACCGATTTCCTGTTTACCAACATCCAACCTGTTCCCCATTTAACAACATCCAACCCATTTCCCATTTACAAATGTCCAATCTGTTTGCCTTGATTATCTACGTCCAACCTGTTTCCTGTTTACCAATGTCAAACCTGTTCCCCATTTACCAACATCCAACCTGTATCCCATTTACCAACGTCCAACCTGTATCCCATTTACCAACGTCCAACCCATTTCTCATTTATCAACGTCCAACCTGTTTCCCATTTACCAACATCCACCCCATTTCCCATTTACCAACATCCAACCCATTTCCCATTTACCAACATCCAACCCATTTCCCATTTACCAACATCCAACCCATTTCCCCTGCTTACTGACATCCAGCCCCGTTCTCCTGGTTACCAACGATCAACCCATTTCCTGTTTACCAACATCCAACCTGTTTCCTGCAGCGATTTCTCAACTGGTCTCAGTGCAGCTCTGGAGACACACCAGCACCCATTACTGGTACCAGCAGATCTCTGTAAAATTGGTTGCTGGTCACTACTTTGCAAAGTTGGACTTGGTTGAAACCCATCTCCAGGTGGAAGAGACAGAAAATTCACAGGAGCTTCTCACCATTACGACACATAAGGGGTTGCTTTCCTTTCTCTGTTTGCCTTTCAAGGTGAAGGCAGCTCTTCAATTTTCCAACAGCTAATTGATACCATGCTGGGTGGTAATGATGGTGTCGCCACTTATCTCGATGACTTCATTGTGATGGACACAGATCAGACGGAGCTATGCCAACACCTCAACCACATTTTGAACAAACTCCAAATGTGACTTTGGGCAGAAAAATGTCGCCTCCCGGTGTCTTCAATTAAATATCAGGGATTCATCATAGATGAGCATGGTCCTGAAAACTGCTATTTGAAAAATGCCTCCACCATCAGATTTCATTCCATCTTTGAGCATGACCAGTCACCGTTCAGCATTTCCTCCAGCAATGCACTGGCTGAGGGAGCCTCTCAATGCCTGCTCAATAGGGTGCTATCTGGAAATGGTCCAAGCAATGCCTTGAGGCTTATGATAGGGTGAAGAATATGTTGTCATCCAACCTCGGCTTGATGTATTTCAACCCAGAGTTGTCTATCATTGCCCAGTGGATATGTCCAGTCATGGGTGGGGGCTGACATTTCCCATATATTCCTTGATGGTTCTGAAAAAGCTGTCACATGCAGCCATACTACTGACCACAACAGAAAGGAACTATGGATAAATCGAGAAGGAAGCCCTGGGAATCATCATTGCCATGGAGAAATTCCACAAGATGCTTCCCTCTGCTTACTGATCGCAAGCCACTGTCGTCCATCTTCGGGTCTGAGAAAGGCATCCCAGCGTATATAGCCAACTATCTGCAAAGGTGAGCAATGACGTTATTAGCTACGATTTTGAAGTCAAGTCCACATCAACCCAGGAACATGGTCAGGTGGATGCCCATTCCAAACTTGTGAATCAGTAGATTCATGAAAATGAAGATGCAGTCGTGACTGCGATTTCAATCGATTGCAAAGTCTACCAAGTTGTATTAGATGCGGCTGAAGGTTTTCCAGTCATCGTGGCTAGATCGGTGCAGAAACAGCTGCAGATCCTATCTCATTGACTGATGGCCAGTCAAAGATGAGGAAGATGTTGCACCCTTCCATTGATGTCACATATCTCTCTCAACTGTGGACTTCTGCCTAATGGAGACAGAATAGTGAGTCCATGAACATTTGACCAAAAGTACTGAAACTATTCCACCATGGTCACCTGGCCATCAATTGAATGAAAGCCCTGGCAAGAAGCTTTGGGCACTGGCCAGGCAGAGATGAAGATATCCTATCCATATGCAGGCAGTGTACTTTGGCAGCAAAGTATCCAAGTAGAGCTGATCCACATCCACGGCCTCAGGCTACCAGACCTTGGAGTCTAGTATTGACTTCGCTGGCCCAATCTGCAGATGTACTTACCTTGTACTGGTCGATGCTTATTCCAAATGGCCAGAAGTATCATCCATAAAGTCAACAATGACAGAGGCTCCCATTCAGCAGCTGCTTCAGATCTTCAGCCACTTTGGGATACCAGAAATGCTTGTTTCTGAAAATGGCACTCATTCAGTCCACAGCAGCTTGTTGTATTCTGCCAGAACAGTGAAATTATCCACCTCCGCTCACCCCCATGTCATACACATTCAGACAGGTTTGTGGATAGATTCAAACAGTCGCTTCTGAAATCAAGAGGGGAAGGAGCATCAGTCGAGTCTCTCAAGACATTTCGTCTGACAAATGAAATACCAAAGTCAGATGCCTTACCCTTTGGGCCATGTGGTTGCATTCTATGGCTTCTCCTGTCCTTCATGGAGCTGACAGACTGCTTCTGGGCCATTCTGCACCATCTACACCAGGTCCCGGAGATCCTTCTTTCACCACAGCCTCAATCAGGCCAAACTGGTGTTCCTAAGGCTTGCTTAGGAAACAAATCTTGCTTTTGCATGGAATCTGTCAATAATGCCAAGTATCCTGCATGTTCCCAATTAAGGAAAATGAGGCTGATTTGGCTGTCTTGGCTCAGATGATGATTTCTTAAAGCCAAATACTTAGTTTCTTTTTGAAAACTGTCCAGAAAAGTTCTTTCTACTTGGAAAGAGGAGGTGCAAAGGTGTTCCTGAGCCTTGGAAAGCTACGAGCAGCAGCTGGGGGTGGAACAGCCACATCTGACTCAGCGAGCTTCCATTCGACAGGAGGAAACGGGAGGTCCTTGGTAAAGGAAACCTGTAGCCGCCACAGGCCAAGGAGCAGAAGGCCTTTTGCTCCAACTCAATGCTCGGTCTCCAGCTGAAGAAAGGTCACTGACCAGAAAGATGAACTTAAATGTCCTCTCTCCAAGAGATGGTAGGTTAATTGGCTGCTGTATGTTACCCCATGAGGCTGGGCAGTGGGAGACGGAGGTGGGGCTGGTGGTGATTGAGAGGAATATGAAAGAAAGGAATGATGGAATTAAGACTAGTGTGATTGCTCTGAGAATCAGCATAAACTCCTCAGACCAAACGGCCTCTTAATTAATCCATTAATTAATTTACAGAGATACAGTCTGGAGTAGACCCTTCCAGCTCTCCAAGCAAGCCCGTATTTAACCCAAGGCTAATCATGGGGTGATTTATAATGACCAATTAACCTACCAACTGATACATCTTTGGACTGTGGGAGGAAACCCACGAGGTTATGGGGAGAACACACAGACTCCTTACAGAAAGCGGCAGGAAATTAACCTGGGTTGCTCATTCTGTAAAGCGTTGTGCAGACCAACTCTTCAGTTGTAAGGAAATATGAGAAATTAGATGGGTCCTTTCTGGTCGCCTCATTACGGAAAAGATGTGTGAACCATTCCCTCCCACATAATCCTCTGTTTTCCTTTCATCCATATGTCTATCCAAGGCTCCTAAACCACCCTGGCAGGGCATTCCATGCAATCACCACTCTCTGTGTAAACATTTACCTTGGACATCCCTCTATACTGTACTTTCCTCCAATCATCGTTAAACTATGTCTTCTTGTATTAGCCATTTCCATCCTGGGAAAAAAGTCTCTGGCTGTCCACTCAGTCTGTGCTTCTTATCATCTTGGACACCTCCATTAAGTCAGCTCTCATTCTCCTTCACTCCAAAGAGCAAATCCCAGCTCATTCAACCTCTCCTCATAAATCTATCACTGTACATTCCTATGTACACATGATAAATAAGCTTGAATCTCATAAACATAAAACATAGAATATAGGTGCAGGAGTAGGCCATTCCGCCCTTCAAGCCTGCACCGCCATTCAGTATGTTCATGGCTGATCATCCAACTCAGAACCCTGTACCTGTTTTCTCTCCATACCCCCGATCCCTTTAGCCACAAGGGCCATATCTAACTTCCTCTTAAATATAGCCAATGAACTGGCCTCAACTGTTTCCTGTGGCAGAGAATTCCACAGATTCACCACTCTCTGTGTGAAGAAGTTTTTCCTCATCTCGGTCCTAAACGGCTTCCCCTTTATCCTTAAACTGTGACCCCTCGTTCTGGACTTCCCCAACATCGGAAACAATCTTCCTGCATCTAGCCTGTCCAATCCCTTTAGAATTTTATACGTTTCAATAAGATCCCCCCTCAATCTTCTAAATTCCAGTGAGTATAAGCCTAGTCGATCCAGTCTTTCTTCATATGAAAGTTCTGCCATCCCAGGAATCAATCTGGTGAACCTTCTTTGTACTCCCTCTATGGCAAGAATGTCTTCCCTCAGATTAGGGGACCAAAACTGCACACAATACTCTAGGTGCGGTCTCACCAAGACCTTGTACAACTGCAGTAGAACCTCCCTGCTCCTGTACTCAAATCCTTTTGCTATGAATGCCAACATACCATTTGCCTTTTTCACCGCCTGCTGTACCTGCATGCCCACCTTCAATGACTGGTGTACAATGACACCCAGGTCTCGTTGTACCTCCCCTTTTCCTAATCGGCCACCATTCAGATAATAATCTGTTTTCCTGTTCTTGCAACCAAAGTGGATAACCTCACATTTATCCACATTAAATTGCATCTGCCATGAATTTGCCCACTCACCTAACCTATCCAAGTCACCCTGCATCCTCTTAGCATCCTCCTCACAGATAACACCGCCGCCCAGCTTCGTGTCATCCGCAAACTTGGAGATGCTGCATTTAATTCCCTCGTCTAAATCATTAATATATATTGTAAACAACTGGGGTCCCAGCACTGAGCCTTGCGGTACCCCACTAGTCACTGCCTGCTATTCTGAAAAGGTCCCGTTTACTCCCACTCTTTGCTTCCTGTCTGCCAACCAATTCTCTATCCACATCAATACCATACCCTCAATACCGTGTGCTTTAAGTTTGCACACTAATCTCCTGTGTGGGACCTTGTCAAAAGCCTTTTGAAAATCTAAATATACCACATCCACTGGCTCTCCCCTATCCACTCTACTAGTTACATCTTCAAAAAAATTCTATAAGAGTCGTCAGACATGATTTTCCTTTCACAAATCCATGCTGACTTTGTCCGATGATTTCACCTCTTTCCAAATGAGCTGTTATCACATCTTTGATAATCGACTCTTAGCATTTTCCCCACCACCGATGTCAGACTCACCGGTCTATAATTCCCCGGTTTTTCTCTCCCTCCTTTTTTAAAAAGTGGGGTTACATTAGCCACCCTCCAATCCTCAGGAACTAATCCAGAATCTAAGGAGTTTTGAAAAATGAACACTAATGCATCCACTATTTCTTGGGCTACTTCCTTAAGCACTCTGGGATGCAGACCATCTGGCCCTGGGGATTTATCTGCCTTTAATCCCTTCAATTTACCTAACACCACTTCCCTACTAACATGCATTTCCCTCAGTTCCTTCATCTCACTAGACCCTTGGTCCCTTACTATTTCCGGAAGATTATTTATGTCCTCCTTAGTGAAGACAGAACCAAAGTAGTTATTCAATTGGTCTGCCATGTCTTTGTTCCCTATGATCAATTCACCTGTTTCTGACTGTAAAGGACCTACATTTGTCTTGACCAATCTTTTTCTTTTCACGTATCTATAAAAGCTTTTACAGTCAGTTTTTATGTTCCCTGCCAGCTTTCTCTCATAATCTTTTTTCCCTTTCCTAATTAAGCCCTTTGTCCTCCTCTGCTGGACTCTGAATTTCTCCCAGTCCTCAGGTGTGCCGCTTTTTTTTGCTCCCTAACAAGACATGCTCCCTAATCCAGGTAAATCTCCTCTGCACCCTCTCTAAAGCTTCCATTGTTAACACTCTGCTCCTTTCCCAGTGCCCAAACTAGAAATTAAACTAATAAACTCCAGTGAAATTTATTAATAGTTGATCATTTTTAAAAATATTCACATAAAATGCCTAGTGATTTTGACAGAACAAAACTGAATGGGAGATGTTGGTGGACAAATTTACAACAGAAAACATGTGGAAAGTGGCAAATAAATAAATAAATAAATAAATCAATCAATCAATCAATCAATCAATCAATCTCTCTCTCTCTCTCTCTCTCTCTTAAATAATGCATCAGGGCTCTGGGATTCCATGACATCAGAGATGTTCTCCAAAAAACAGGGTTTCCTTTCCTCCACCATTGAAGCTGCCCTCACCTGCATCTCCTCCATCAGTGCTCACACCATCTTCCCACCTCCTTAACTGGGATAGAATTCTCTTGCCCTCACCTACCAGCCCATAAGCTTTCACATCCAACAAATCACTCTCTGAAATTTCCACCATCTTCAACAGAATGCTGCCAACAAGGACTTTTTTAAATCTCCCTCCCAGTCTCCACTTTCCACAGGAATCGTTACTTCTGTGATTCCCTTGTCCATTTATCCCTCCCCACTGCCTTCCCTCCTGGCACTTATCCGTGAAAGCAACAGAAATGCGATACCAGCCCATTCAACCCCTCCTGCACCTCTATTCAGGGCTCCAAACAGTCCTTCCAGGTGAGGCAACACTTCACCTGCCCGTCTTCCAGGGTCATTTATTGAAATTCGGCTGTCCCCAATGCAGTCTCCTCGACGTTGGTGAGACCTAACGTAGATTGGAGGACCACTTTGTTGAGCACCTTCCCTCTCCTCTCCCTCTTCCTCAATTCCCCAGTCTAGTCTCTTATTAGTCTTCATCTGCCTATCACCTCTCCCTGGGTGCCCTCCTACTTCCCTTTCTCCTATGGTCCACTCACCTGTCCTATCAGATTCCTTCCTCTCCAGTCCTGTGTCAGGCTAGTCTGAAAAAATCACTAAGCAATTACCATCAACAGATCACTTGCAATACCAGAGGAAACAACACACTGGACCATTGTTACACCACCATCAAGAATGGTTACGGTGTTATTCCAAGCCCTCACTTTGGGAAGTCTGATCACCTAACTGTACTTCTACTCCCTGAGTACAGGCAGAGACCAAAGACTGCAGCACCAGTAATGAAGACCAAGAAGGTATGGACAAGGGAAGCACAGGAGCACCTACAGGACTGCTTTGGATCAGTGGACTGGACTGTATTCAGGGATTCATCTTTGAACCTGGATGAGTCTGCTGCAGGTGTTACTGACTTCATTAAAACCTGTGTGGATGAGTGTGTGCCTACAAAGACTTACTGTTCATTCCCAAACCAAAAGCCGTAGATGAACCAGGAGGTACATTGTCTGCTGAAAGCTAGATCTATGGTATTCAAGTCTGGTGACCCAGGCCTGTACCAGAAAACCAGGTATGATTTGCAGAGGGCTATTTCAAGGGTGAAGAGAGAATTTCGAATGAGGTAGAAGGCAACGTCGGATGTACGACAACTCTGGCAGGGTTTGCAAGACATTACTCCCTACAAGGCGATACCCAATAGCATGAATGGCAACGATGCTTCACTATCAGATGAACTCAACGTCTTCTATGTCTGCTTTGAAACACAAGTACAGCTGTGAAGATCCCTGCTGCATCTGATGATCCTGTGATCTCTGTCTCAGAGGCCAATGTTAGGCTGTCTTTAAAGAGACTGAACCCTTGCAAGGAGGAAGGTCCTGATGGGGTACTTGTAAAGGCATGAAAACCTGTGCCAACCAACTAACGGGAGTATTCAAGGACATTTTCAACTTCTCACTGCTACAGGCAGAAGTTCCCACTTGCTTCAAAAAGGCAACAATTATACCAGTGCCTAAGAAGAATAATGTGAGCTGCCTTAATGACTATCACCCAGTAGCACTCACATCTACAGTGATGAAATACTTTGAGAGGTTGGTCATGACTAGAATGAACTCCTGCCTCAGCAAGGACCTGGATCCATGGCAATATGCCTATCTCCACAATAGGTCAATGGCAGACACAATCTCAATGGCTCGCCACATGGCTTTAGACCACCTGGACAACACAATCACCTATGTCAGGATCTGTTCATTGACTATAGCTCAGCATTTAATACCATCATTCCCACAATCCTGAATGAGAAGTTGCAGAAACTGGGTTTCTGTACCTCTCTCTATAATTGGATCCTTGACTTCCTAACCAGGAGACCACAATCTTTGCAGATTGGTGATAACACATTGTCCTCGCTGACGATCAACACTGGTGCCCACTGCTCTACCCTCTATGTACACATGATCGTGTGGCTAGGCATCGCTCAAATACCATTTGCTGACGATACAACCATTGTTGGTAGAATCTCAGGGGATGATGAGAGGATGTACAGGAGTGAGATATGCCAACTAGTGGAGTGGTGTCGCAGCAACAACATGGCACTCGACATCAATAAGACGAAAGAGCTGATAGTGGACTTCAGGAAGTGTAAGACAAAGGAACACATACCAATCCTCGTAAAGGGATCAGAAGTGGAGAGAGTGAGCAGCTTCAAGTTCCTGGGTGTCAAAACCTCTGAGGATCAAACCTGGTCCCAACACATCGATACAGTTATAAAGAAGGTGAGACAGCAGCGATACTTCATTAGGAGTTTGAAGAGGTTTGGTATGTCAACAAATACACTCAAAAACCATATATAACCATATAACCATATAACAATCACAGCACGGAAACAGGCCATTCCGGCCCTCCTAGTCCGTGCCGAACTCTTAATCTCACCTAGTCCCACCTACCCGCACTCAGCCCATAACCCTCCACTCCTTTCCTGTCCATATACCTATCCAATTTTACCTTAAATGACACAACTGAACTGGCCTCTACTACTTCTACAGGAAGCTCATTCCACACAGCTATCACTCTCTGAGTAAAGAAATACCCCCTCGTGTTTCCCTTAAACTTTTGCCCCCTAACTCTCAAATCATGTCCTCTCGTTTGAATCTCCCCTACTCTCAATGGAAACAGCCTATTCACGTCAACTCTATCTATCCCTCTCAACATTTTAAATATCTCAATCAAATCCCCCCTCAACCTTCTACGCTCCAATGAATAGAGACCTAACTTGTTCAACCTTTCTCTGTAACTTAAGTGCTGAAACCCAGGTAACATCCTAGTAAATCATCTCTGCACTCTCTCTAATTTATTGATATCTTTCCTATAATTCGGTGACCAGAACTGTACA
Organism: Hemitrygon akajei; assembly: GCF_048418815.1. Lineage (NCBI taxonomy): Eukaryota > Metazoa > Chordata > Chondrichthyes > Myliobatiformes > Dasyatidae > Hemitrygon > Hemitrygon akajei. The sequence goes on along the minus strand of NC_133124.1, from coordinate 221,160,263 downwards.
CAATATTCCAAATTTGGCCTTACCAATACCTTGTACAATTTTAACATTACATCCCAACTTCTGTACTCAATGCTCTGATTTATAAAGGCCAGCGTTCCAAAAGCCTTCTTCACCACCCTATCTACATGAGACTGCACCTTCAGGGAACTATGCACTGTTATTCCTAGATCTCTCTGTTCCACTGCATTCCTCAATGCCCGACCATTTACCCTGTATGTTCTATTTGGATTATTCCTGCCAAAATGTAGAACCTCACACTTCTCAGCATTAAACTCCATCTGCCAACGTTCAGCCCATTCTTCTAACCGGCATAAATCTCCCTGCAAGCTTTGAAAACCCACCTCATTATCCACAACACCTCCTACCTTAGTATCATCAGCATACTTACTAATCCAATTTACCACCCCATCATCCAGATCATTTACGTATATTACAAACAACATTGGGCCCAAAACAGATCCCTGAGGCACCCCGCTAGTCACCGGCCTCCATCCCGATAAACAATTATCCACCACTACTCTCTGGCATCTCCCATCTAACCACTGTTGAATCCATTTTATTACTCCAGCATTAATACCTAATGACTGAACCTTCTTAACTAACCTTCCATGTGGAACTTTGTCAAAGGCCTTGCTGAAGTCCATATAGACTACATCCACTGCCTTACCCTCGTCAACATTCCTCGTAACTACTTCAAAAAATTCAATAAGGTTTGTCAAACGTGACCTTCCACGCACAAATCCATGCTGGCTACTCCTAATCAGATCCTGTCTATCCAGATAATTATAAATACTATCTCTAAGAATACTTTCCATTAATTTACCCACCACTGATGTCAAACTGACAGGTCTATAATTGCCAGGCTTACTTCTAGAACCCTTTTTAAACAATGGAACCACATGAGCAATACGCCAATCCTCCGGCACAATCCCCGTTTCTAATGACATCTGAAAGATCTCCGTCAGAGCTCCTGCTATCTCTACACAAACTTCCCTCAAGGTCCTGGGGAATATCCGGTCAGGACCCGGAGATTTATCCACTTTTAAATTTCTTAAAAGCGCCAGTACTTCCACCTCTTTAATTGTCATAGGTTCCATAACTTCCTTATTTGTTTCCCACACCTTACACCATTCAATATCCTTCTCCTTAGTGAATACCGAAGAGAAGAAATCGTTCAAAATCTCTCCCATTTCCCTCAGCTCCACACATAGCTGACCACCCTGATTCTCTAAGGGTCCAATTTTATCCCTCACTATCCTCTTGCTTTTAATATAACTGTAGAAGCCTTTCGGATTTACTTCCACCTTATTTGCCAAACCAAACTCGTAACTTCTTTTAGCTTTTCTAATCTCTTTCTTAAGTTTCCTTTTACATTCTTTATATTCCTCAAGCAATTCCTTTACTCCATGCTGCCTATATCTATTGTAGACATCCCTCTTTTTTCGAACCAAGTTTCTAATATCCCTTGAAAACCATGGCGCTTTCAAACCTTTAACCTTTCCTTTCAACCTAACAGGAACATAAAGATTCTGTACCCTCATAATTTCACCCTTAAATGACCTCCATTTCTCTATTACATCCTTCCCATAAAACAACTTGACCCAATCCACTCTCTCTAAATCCCTGCGCATCTCCTCAAAGTTAGCCTTTCTCCAATCAAAAATCTCAACTCTAGGTCCAGTCCTGTCCTTCTCCATAATTATATTGAAGCTAATGCTATTGTGATCACTGGACCCGAAGTGCTCCCCAACACATACATCTGTCAGCTGACCTATCACATTCCCTAACAGGAGATCCAACACTGCCCCATCTCTAGTCAGTACTTCTATGTATTGTTGCAAAAAACTATCCTGCACACATTTCACAAACTCTAAACCATCCAGCCCTTTTACAAAATGAGCTTCCCAATCTATGTGTGGAAAATTAAAATCTCCCACAATCACCACCTTGTGTTTACTACAAATATCTGCAATCTCCTTACACATTTGCTCTTCCAACTCACGCTCCCCATTAGGTGGCCTATAATACACTCCTATCAGTGTTACTACACCTTTCCCATTCCTCAATTCCACCCAAATAGCCTCCCTAGAGGAGCTCCTAGAGGAGCCCAAGATCTTAAGGCACAAACTAACGGAGATGGGAGTAGACTCTCACATGATGGATTGGATAGTGGACTACTTGACAGATAGACCTCAGTATGTGCGGTTGGGAGACTGTAGGTCTGACACGGTGGTCAGCAGCACAGGGGCGCCGCAGGGAACCGTACTCTCTCCGGTCCTGTTCACCCTGTACACATCAGACTTCCAATATAACTTGGAGTCCTGCCATGTGCAGAAGTTCGCTGATGACACGGCCATAGTGGGGTGTGTCAGGAATGGACAGGAGGAGGAGTATAGGAAACTGATACAGGACTTTGTGATATGGTGCAACTCAAACTACCTGCGTCTCAATATCACCAAGACCAAGGAGATGGTGGTGGACTTTAGGAGATCTAGGCCTCATATGGAGCCAGTGATCATTAATGGAGAATGTGTGGAGCAGGTTAAGACCTACAAGTATCTGGGAGTACAGTTAGACGAGAAGCTAGACTGGACTGCCAACACAGATGCCTTGTGCAGGAAGGCACAGAGTCGACTGTACTTCCTAAGAAGGTTGGCGTCATTCAATGTCTGTAGTGAGATGCTGAAGATGTTCTATAGGTCAGTTGTGGAGAGCGCCCTCTTCTTTGTGGTGGCGTGTTGGGGAGGAAGCATTAAGAAGAGGGACGCCTCACGTCTTAATAAGCTGGTAAGGAAGGCGGGCTCTGTCGTGGGCAAAGTACTGGAGAGTTTAACATCAGTAGCTGAGCGAAGGGTGCTGAGTAGGCTACGGTCAATTATGGATAACTCTGAACATCCTCTACATAGCACCATCCGGAGACAGAGAAGCAGTTTCAGCGACAGGTTACTATCGATGCAATGCTCCTCAGACAGGATGAAGAGGTCAATACTCCCCAATGCCATTAGGCTTTACAATTCTACCGCCAGGACTTAAGAACTTTTTAAAAGCTATTATTAACGCTTTTTGAGATAGTGATTTAGATGCATATCATATTTTTTACTGAGTTAAGTATTGTATGTAATTAGTTTTGCTACAACAAGTGTATGAGACATTGGAAAAAAGGTTGAATTTCCCCATGGGGATGAATAAAGTATCTATCTATCTATCTATCTATCCTTCCAAAGCACCGCCATAAGATTTTCTCGGACAAGCAATGCAACACCTCCTCCTCTGGCCCCTCCTACTCTATCACACCTGAAGCAACTAAATCCAGGAATATTTAGTTGCCAATCACACCCTTCCTGCAACCATGTTTCACTAATAGCTACAACATCATAATTCCAGGTATCAATCCACGCTTTAAGCTCATCCACCTTTCTTACAATGCTCCTAGCATTAAAATAGATACATTTAAGATACTCTCCACCTCCTCCTCTCTTTTCATCCCTAGCAATGCATTCAAATTTATTATCCTTTTCTTTCTTCTCCCCTACAACTTCGGGCTGAGCGCCTCCCTTCTCCATCACCTGCCTTTCCTCCCTCACACACTGTCTACTTACTTGCTCTACTGGTGAACTAACCTCCTCTCCCATAGTTTCCTCAAATTGATTTCAAATTGATTGGTAAAACTTCTATAGTTGTACCATGGAGAGCATTCTGACAGGCTGCATCACTGTCTGGTATGGAGGGGCTACTGCACAGGACCGAAAGAAGCTGTAGAGGCATGTAAATTTAGTCATTCCCTTCATTCCCCTCATTCCCCACCTATCTGGCTTCACCTGACACCTTCTAGCTTGTCCACCTTTCCCTCCCCCCACCTTCATATTCTGCCATCTCCCCCCCTTCCTTTCCAGTCCAGATGGAGGATTGCAGCCCAAATCATTGACTGTTTATTCCTTTTCATAGATACTGCCTGACCTGCTGAGTTCCTCCAGCATTATGTGTGTTGTTCTGGGACAACTAATCCAGCTTCCCAAATGGGCAAACAGTTCATTCCAGGAATTTACTCACAGCTGAGACCTCCGAGTAACACAGACAAAATGCTGGAGGAACCCAGCAGGTCAGGCAGGACTAACAGAGGTCAACATTTTGGACAGAGATAATTTCAGCATGTGCAGGAGATGGAGTGCAGCCACAGAAAGCTGACCGAGAAAGCCACAACACTACCCCCACTCTCCCACCGTCCCTTCCCTCCATGGTTCAATAGTTCCCCCTCTGACCCCCCCCCCACAACATCACTACCCCACTCTCCCACCGTCCCCTCCCTCCATGGTTCAATAATTCCCCATCTGACCCCCCCCCACATCACTACCCCCAACCTCCCACCGTCCCCTCCCTCCATGGTTCAATAATTCCCTGTCTGACCCCCCCCCACAATATCACTACCCCCACTCTCCCACTACCCCCTCCCTCCACAGTTCAATAACTCCCCTTCTGACCTTACCCCTCCATCAGATTCAGAATCCAATTTATTAATCACATGATACAGTGAAAAGTGCTGTTTGTGTTAACGTCACGTGCTGGGGGCAGCCTGCACGCTTCCAGTGCCAACAAAGCAGGCCCACACTTCCCAACACCCTCCCACTCAACCATCCCACTGCACTCACACGGTAAAAGCTTTCCTTGACTGGCATCTATTTGAACGGGGATCTGATTTGTTGGACAGACCAGTTAACACCACAGGTTCCAGGATGAGAGGAGCCATGCCACATTCTAACCAGTGCGCTGACAATCGCAGCAGGTAAGGAGAGGCACACAGTCAGGGGGCCTGACATCAGTGAGGGGCTGGCAGGGGGATTCCTCCGAGGGGGGAGTTCCCTCAGTCCTGGAGGGCTCACTCCAAGTGTGGAGCTCGCACAGCGCCTTTGGGCTCCCTCCACAAGAATGGAGGAGCTCCTTCATTGCCAGAGGACTCCATCCTTGTAGAGAGCTCCCTCAATGCCAGAGGACTCACTCCAAGTGAGGAACTCTTCAGTGCTGGAGAGTTCCCTCCACTTAGGAAGCTCCCTAAGTGCCAGAGGGCTCCCTCCTAAAGTGCAATATTTACAGTTTTCCATTAATTCCCTTTTGAAAGTTGGGATCTGATCATTAGGCTAAATTTGTCCCCCACCTACCCCATCTCCTCTCCTCACCTGCTCATCACCTGCCTCCAGTTCCTCCCTCCCCCCCCCCCCCCCACCACCACTTCCTTTTCCCCTGTGGTCCACTCTCCTCTCCGAGAGATTCCTTCTTCAGCACTTTATGTTCTCCACCAATCACCTCTCAGCTTCTCACTTCACTGCCCTCCCCCCACCCACTCACCTGGTCTCACCTCTCACCTGCCACCTTGTATTCTTTCCCCTCCCGCTACCTTCTCTCTCTGGCTTCAGCCCCCTTCCGGTCCTGATGAAAGATTAGTAAGTATGACTAAGGTAGGTGGCGTTGTGGATAATGAAGTAGGTTTTCAAAGTTTGCAGAGAGATTTAGGCCAGTTAGAAGAGTGGGCTGAGCGATGGCAGATGGAGTTTAATGCTGATAAGTGTGAAGTGCTACATTTTGGTAGGAATAATCCAAATAGGACACACATGGTAAATGGTAGGGCATTGAAGAATGCAGTAGAACACAGTGATCTAGGAATAATGGTGCATAGTTCCCTGAAGGTGGAATCTCATGTGGATAGAGTGGTGAAGAAAGCTTTTGGTATGTTGGCCTTTATAAATCAGAGCATTGAGTAAAGGAGTTGGGATGTAATGTTAAAATTGTACAAGGTATTGGTGAGGCCGAATTTGGAGTATTGTGTACAGTTCTGGTCACCGAATTATAGGAAAGATGTCAACAAAATAGAGAGAGTACAGAGGAGATTTACTAGAAATGTTACCTGGGTTTCAGCACCTAAGTTACAGAGAAAGGTTGAACAAGTTAGGTCTTTATTCTTTGGTGCATAGAAGGTTGAGGGGGACTTGATAGAGGTATTTAAAATTATGAGGGGGATAGATAGAGTTGACGTGGATAGGCTTTTTCCATTGAGAGTAGGGGAGATTCAAACAAGAGGACATGGGTTGAGACTTAGGGGGCAAAAGTTAAGGGTAACATGAGATGGAATTTCTTTACTCAGAGAGTGGTAGCTGTGTGGAATGAGCTTCCAGTAGAATTGGTAGAGGCAGGTTCGGTATTGTCATTTAAAGCAAAATTGGATAGGTATATGGACAGGAAAGGAATGGAGGGTTATGGGTGGAGTGCGGGTCAGTGGGATTAGGTGAGAATAAGCGTTTGGCACGGACTAGAAGGGCCAAGACAGCCCGTTTCCGTGCTGTAATTGTTATATGGTTATTATATAAAGGTCTCGGTCCAAAGCTTCGACTGGTTGTTTCTCTCCATAGATGCTACCTGTCCTGCTGAGTTCTTCCAGCATTTTGTGTGTTACTCTGGATTTTAGCATCTGCAGAATCTCTCGTGTTTACTATTTGCTTCTTTCTGTGGCTATGCTGCTTTTGTCCCACTGACACACAGAAAAGGTCACGGAACACAGAACAGTACAGCTCAGGAACAAGCCATTCAGCCCACACTCTCTGTGCTGACCAAGTTCATTGTCATTCAACCACACACATGTATACAGCCAAACAAAACATCTCTCAGGGACTAAGGTGTAAAACACAGTACATATGTCACACACAACACATAAAATATTAACACTAATATTAACAGGTAATAAAATATGCATTTAAACAAAATCCCTTCTGCATGCACATGACCCACATCCCCCATTCCCTGCACATTCATGTGTCCAATAGCCATTGCTGTATCTGCCTTAACCTCAATCTGTCCACAGTTGATTCGATAAGGCAGAAGAACAATTTGGCACAGATTAGATGGGCTGAAAGGCCTGTTTCTGCACCGTATGCTCTATGACTCTAACCCCCGGTGGCCCATTCCAGACACCTACCACTCTCTAAAAAGAGAGCCTTACCCTGCACATCTCCCTTCGAACTTACCCCCTCTCACTTTAAACATGTGTCTTTGACCCGGGATGAAATCATGGACTGTCTGATCCTCCGAGACTCCCACAGCTCACTCACCTCCCCACATGTAATCACCCACCAATGCCAAACCCTTTCCGTCCAAGCCCTGCACTCTACAATCTCTGCTCAAACCTCTCCTCCTCCTCCTAAGAAGCTGTAACCAACCACTGGTTGCTCCCTCTCCACGCCTCCAATGAGGATTACCCGCGAACCTCTGGCTGTGTTAAAGGTGATTTATAAATTGATGCAGTGTTGGTGCTTACCACACACCAGCTGGCTTTCCTTCAGGTCTTTCAACGGCTTTCCACTCAGTGCTTTAGGAAAAGCACACAGCGTTTCCTCGGAGATTCGCACGGACTTCCTCCTCTCCCAGCTCAGCACCACAGCATGTTACAGTCGCACACCAGGTACTCCGTACTGAAATCGCTGAAGACAAAAGCATATCATTGTCACTCCGATTTCAAGGAGGGTCAGGGGTCACTGATCTCCCTCAGCCGCACCCTTCCAAGTGCAAAGCACAATGTGACCCTCCCTCAGAACCACCCCTCCCACAGTGTGACCCTCATTTGGTGCTGCCGCTCTCTCAGTAACAACCCCTCTCACAGTGTGACCCTCCCTTGGTACTATCCTCCCATAGTGTGACCCTCCCTTGGTACTACCCTCCCATAGTGTGACCCTCCCTTGGTACTACCTGTCCCTCAGTGTGAGCAGATGTGAACAGCACCATGGTCAAACCGAGGAAGATCTGCAGAGATGCATCAGCGTGAACAGCCCTTTCAGATTTCAGTGACCAAAGTCCTGTCAGGACGAAGGAAGCTGGCGGAAGGGAGGCTGCGGCCACGATTTGAAGGATCTGCTTCATACTCACATGACTTTGAGCGAGGCCAAACCATCCAAGAGATCGGGTTTGAGCGTGGAGAAGATGTTCCCTGAGATATTTCTGTTCAGTGTGTAAAAGATCAACTGTTAGAAATTGCCCGTATGCTGCAGCAGACCTCAACAATTTCACACAGAAAGATGAAGCCAATTCCAGTCCCCATCCTTGCTGGGAAATACCCTGTGAACTCTTTAGAAAAGAAATTACATTCAACTACTCGAACTTTGGAGCAGTATAAAGCCAAGATTATTGATCTGGAGAATCGCAGTCGCAGACAGAATTTGCGAATAATGGGACTCAGTGAAGACGTTGAGAGCGGGAATCCTTCACTCCTGTCAGGAAACACGTTAATCCCACCTCAATATCCAGATGTTTCTGCTTGCCTCTTTCCTGTCCACATTACATCACCTTTTGTCTGAATGTGCTAAGTAGTACTCTTGGAACATTGTAGACCATAGGACACAGAAGCAGAATTAGGCCATTCGGCCCATCATGTTTTAGCTTGTTAATGGTTCAAAATAGGGCGGCACAGTAGTGTAACACTCTACAGTGCCAGAAACTCAGGTTCAATTCCCGCCTGTGAGGAGTTTTCTACGTTCTCCCTGTGACCCTGTGGGTTTCCCCAGCTGCTCCGGTTTCCTCCCACAGTCCAAACACAAACAGTAAGCTGTGGGTACACTATGCTGGTGGCAGAAGTGTGTCGACACTTGCTGATTTTCACAATCCACACTGATTAGATTTGACACAAATGAAGCATTTTTTGTGCATTTCAATATTCACATGACCAGTAAAGTTAATTTTTAATTTCCCTATTTCTCCCATGTAACAATTAATCCAAATGTCTTTGGAAGGTAGAATGTTCCTCCATATCTACTGATGCCAGTCTTAGATGCTAAGATGCATCACTTAGCATCTTAGTGATGCCACTCCTGCATCCCCCACAATTACTAAGTCCTATGTACGGATGCAGGCCCTTCTGCCCACAGACTCCATGCTAACCAATTTATTCTTCTCACATTTCCCTCAACACTCCCCAGATTCTACCTCCTGTCTGCCCATAAGGTGAAATGTACAATTAATCCACTGGCCTGCACGTCTTTGGGACGGAAGTTGGAGGAAAATGGAGCATCCGATGGAAACCCGTGCGGTCACAGGGAAAATGTGTAAACTCCACACATCAGTGCCATAGGTCAGATTGGAATCAGATCACTGGAGCCATGAGTCTGTACCAGTTCAACCAGCGTGGATACTCTACTCATCTTAACTGATTCCACATGCTGCACGCT